>NW_006916578.1:219316-231922 GCF_000464535.1 Endocarpon pusillum Z07020
CAAATACTTAATCAGCTCTGCCATGTCAGCGACCCGGCAATCAGATCCTGCTAGTTGACAACCACTCATCGATACCATCGACATCATGAGCGACATCGCCCATCTTGTCGGCCTCGGTCTCGTCCGTTTTAGTCCTCCTGTTTTGCGCAGCATGGAACGTGACGCAGTCATCTATTATTTGTGCAGTCGAAATACCCACATGAACCGTCCTGACCGTCCCTCTTACCGCCAGTGCCGGCGGTCTCGGTTGTTCTCCTCCCTGCTGCTCGCCGCCGCCTTTCTCGATCCAAACTTCCCATCCATCTCCTCCCTCAAGATCATCCCTTTCATCTCCCTTCCCATCCTCCTTCTTTCCGGATCTAGCGGTGAGCCGCTTACCGCATACCCTGATCCTCTCGCCCACGAATACGGGGCTTAGGCATCGATAATTGATTTCCTTGATGATGCGTTCATATCCCTCGAGTTCGTGGTGCAGACAGGTTAGCATGAGGGTTAGGAGAAGGGGCCCGTGCACGAGGAGGCCGGGTTGGTTGTATTCGATCATGGTGTATAGCGGGTCGAGATGGATGGCGTGTGCGTTGTAGGTGAGGGCGGAGTAGCGGGTTAGGAGGTGGGGAGTCGGGGTTAGGGTGTGAGTGAATTCGGGGTTTGAAGGTGGAGGCAAGGAGCGGTGGCGAGGAGCATCTTTTGCTTTTGTCGACGAGGAG
This sequence comes from Endocarpon pusillum Z07020, assembly GCF_000464535.1. Taxonomy (NCBI): domain Eukaryota; kingdom Fungi; phylum Ascomycota; class Eurotiomycetes; order Verrucariales; family Verrucariaceae; genus Endocarpon; species Endocarpon pusillum. The sequence continues at coordinate 220,024 of NW_006916578.1, forward strand.
GAGGAGGGCTCATCCTTGTCTGGCATGTCCGGGCGGAGAAAGCAGAGATCCCTTCGCTCGATGATGATCGCCTCGCCCTGCTTGGCTTCATCTTCTGCCCAGACGCGTTTTCGGACCTTAAGGTCGTCTTCTCTTTCTCCTACATGTGCGACGCGTCGTTCGATTCCCACAAAGACTTTTTTTTTTCCGCGCCTGCCTGTCCCGAGACGCGGACGGAGCGGATTCCCTCAACAATGGCGACTCGGGTGCCGTCTAGAAGGGGCTTGTTCTGTTCTAGGAAGCGGATATGGCCTCCTGCCCAGAGCCGATTCGTGAAGGGTTCGCCGGGCGAGTGGAGGGTGTCTGTGCCATCTGGGAGAAGGGAGGAAGGTGTGGTGGGGGTGGGGAAGTAGACGAGATGGTGGCTGATTGGGAGGGGGACGGGGGAAGATGTCGAGGGGAGACGAAAGGGAACATCAGTGGAGAGGAAAGGGAGGAAGTCGGCGAGCGTGGTGGTGAGGAGGTGGGAGGGTTGAGGAGTCAGGTAGTCGTAGAGGATGGGTAGTTGGCGGGCCTGGAGGCTGGACTCGAGGTTGGAGAAGCTCGATGAGAATCGAGAATGAGAGAGGAGTCTTGACGGAAGACCACGACGGAGTGTGAACATGGTCTATGATGGTTCACGCACTCCCGTCATGGCCCCTTTGCTTGGTCGAAGTAGTCTGACCGTAGATGGAGGAGTTGAATTGGAGTTCGTAGAAGTAGAGATTGTGGTGCATACCGAGGGTGACCATCTCCATCTCCCAGCTCCTCTCCAACAATCAATGTCTATTCATTGTCTTTGACCAACCCCCCTGCTCCTTCTGATGAATTTCGCCGACACCAGGACAGTTTCTCACTACTAGTATCATTAGTCCGCAACGTGGCTTCATCAACTTAATTCAATTCTCTACCCGACCAATACTTCCATACTCAAAATGTCCTCCAACGTAGGCCTGACCACCCCCCGCGGCTCCGGCACTTCAGGCTACGTGCAACGCAACCTCTCCACCCTCAAGCCACGCGACACGGGCTACGGCGCCCCCTACCCACCTCGCAACTCCTCCAACCCCAGTTCCGACTACTCGTCACCCCTTCATCCTCGCCAACGGCAACCGGACCAAGCCATCCTTGCCCACGACCGTCAGCGGGAGGTTGAGGTCAAGGTCTTCGAATTGAGGGATCAGCTGGAGGACGAGGGGGAACTGGATGAGGATGAGATTGAGAAGAGGTGTGATAAATTACGGCTGGAGTTGCTGGAGGAGATGGGTGGTGGTGGGAGCGGGAGCGGGAGAGGTGGGAAGGGAAAGGGCCTCAAACCGCATCAGGTGCATGAGCTAGCGGAGGCGAAGATCAAGGAGAGTGAGAGATTGAGGAAAGCGTTGCGTATTAAGGAGGGGAGGGAGGGGAAAGCCTGGGAGAATACCAGTGTCAAGGAGGAGGAGCATGATCGAGGGCCAGACCGAGAAAGAGACACGAGGAGATGATCAGGATGACCAGTCTGCAAGAAGCCTGACATCAAAAGTACAAGCCGATGATGTTGCAGGCTACCGGAGGCTTTGGGACGCCTCTAACATGGATCAGGAGAAGAGTCACGACGGAAATGAACACAAGATTGGTTGTTGAACCTGCAGCATTCTTGCTAGGAGCTATCGTGGTAACCTCATACAGCCATATGCATCATACATCAAACAAGAATAAAAGTTCAGCAATAACAAGTATGATGGGTGTAATTGCTGAAAGAATCGTATGCACTTAACATCATGCATTTACCGACAAGGAATGCTCCAACACACCCTGACCACAATCCAATTGGCTTCTCAACCTGCCTTTCCAACGAACTTCAAGCATCATCAGTGGCCCTCTGACTCCACGAAGGGGTGGGTCGGTGGTCCCGCCTTCGCGCAAGACGGCATATCCAACATCAAATCCAAGTTCCCATTCACGCGACCCTGCTCTCAAAATCGAGAGGTCGAACTTCGTCCCAGCGTCGGTCGAGGCGTTTTCGTCGTCGGTGACAAATGCTGTGGTGGTGGCACCACTCCACCAATCTTTTGAAAGCCCTGCAGGATATCCACGCCGCTGTCCCCCTCGTCAAAGTTCTCATCATCAAAAACACCAAAGTTAAAGAAATCATCAGTCTCGGGAAGAAGGAGCGAATCCATGACTTTGCTGGGTGACTTGGGCGTGTACCTCGCAGATGGCTTCAACATCGAACCTTTCGAAGGCGTCTTCGCATTGAGGCGAGTGTTGGTGGTGTTTATGTCCTGCAGCGCGTTATTCGGCGTAGAGGAGGCCCGATTGAGCGAAGGTCTTTTTGCCGAGCGTTTCAGAGGAGAACCAAATGCAGGAGTGGAAGGTGTGGTCCCCAAGTCAGAGTAGATGTCCAAAGTAGCATTGTTAAGCTTGAAATATGGACTCCAGGCCAATTCATCTGCAAGTCCAGCGCCCAACGCCCGGGTAGGAGAATTGACTAGTTCTTGAACCTGCTGTCGATGGTGACGCAAATGCGTGTTGGGGGAGATCGATGGAGGTGGTCGGGCAGGCTTTTTGAATATCATGGCTGGGGTGACAGGAGCTAACTTGTTGTAATCAAATCCACGTAAAGGCGAAGAGAGCATCAATTCGTCCGAGCCAAGGCTCTTGAGGCGACGATGGCTAGGAGTAAGATCATGGGAAGAGCTCCTGATGCGAGCAATCTCCTCTTCGGCTCGACCACGTTTCTTCCTGGGACGTTCGATATCAAGCTCAGAGGTCAGCACAGCAGCTGATTTATTTGGCCGAAGAGCAGACGATTCTAGCGATGAAAAGTACCCACTGTCATCCATGGTGGCGGCTTTGCGCTTTCGACGCGGGCCTGAAGAAGGCTGCGCTAGCTGTGCAGGAGATATGGTTTCGCGACGTCGACGTTGAGGCGCTGGCATAGGTGGCGAAGAGTTGATGGCTTGCGGAGGCGAAGATTGCGGCTGCTGAGCGACGTTGCTGTCATCAAAGAAAGTTCCATCCTCTTCTTGCAGAGCTGGGTCCGACGCAGGAAGAGTCGCATCAGAAGAGAGTTCAGGAAGCTCTGGGGCGGTCTGTGGTTTTGCTGATGGCGGTCTTGCAATCTGTGGTCGTGGAGGCGGTTGCCCAAGCCAATTCTGTGGTGCGAGCGCATTGACAAGAGGTGGTGGTGCTTCGTGGCGAACGATCTGAGGCTGAACGGACAAGTTGGCCACGGCGGTGCCTTTGCGAGTTGGTTTCTCTCTGACGAACTGCATTTCCATACCCGGTGCAATCGTCCAGTAATTGCCCTTGCCAGAGTCGCCTTTCGGTCGCTCCTGCTTCTGGAAAGCCTTATTTAATGATAGATTGTGGCGAATGCTATTCTGCCATCCTGTCTCTTGTCCGCGATAGAATACATAGGTGTCAGATATCCATTTGTAGATCTGAGCTAGTGTTAGACGCCGATTCGGAGCTCGCAGTATAGCCATGCCGATAAGGTTAGCATAGCTATGAGAAGGTTTCGTCCCTTCGTCCTCGACGGCAGGCATGTCCTCGGGTTCGGGTAGATAATTGATTTGCTCTTCTTCCTGGCGCATTCTTTTGAAAGGTCGATCGAAGCTTGACACGTCGGACATTGAGCGCTTATGGGGTCTGTTTCTTGCGTATGATGGATCAGGGAAGTCGGCAAAGTTGACATTATGAGCAGGCACATGATGATAGTTCTCCTTATCCATATGCTCCATTGGTGCACTAGGAAATGTTGTAAAGAGTGGTCGCTGGGAGATTGGAGGAACGTATGAACGAGGAGGCATTGGCGCTGCAGCCTGGTCTTTGACTAGGGAATCAGTGTAGCCATTGGGATGTACTGGTGGTGGAATGGAGACGTAGGCGAAGTCAGGGTGGCCTGGTAGTGGAGGCGATGACATTTGGAAGACTTTCCTGGGAGATGGATGAAGTGGTGCAGAGTGAGGAGGTTCAATATTGACGTTTTGCTTCACCGAACCATTCTTGATGGGCTGCAAGGGTATGGCCGACGGTTGAAGCTGCGGCCTCGGCTTTTGCGTAGCTGTATTTCGTGGTGGAGGTTGGACAGGGTCTTGGAAGATCTGCAAGGGTGGAGGTTGACGCGTCGACGCCATTGTGGAAGTGACAATGAGCATAAAAGAGGTATAGAGTCAACAATATGTACTGATTTGACGCGTAGAGCCGTCGAGTCTGGCCGGATCCGAGTAGGTGTTGATGATTGTTGATGTTGATAAAGTCCTGCAGGTACTGGTTTAGGAGAACTGCATCTGTGTTTCCTGCAAAATAGGGGCAGTGGATCTCCAGGAACACCGGCACGAGGATTGATTATTGAAGTGAAAACGCGTTCAAGGTCACCTAAGAAGCTTGATTCCTGAGTTCAATGGTTGGAGTCTCCTGGAGCAGGTTGCTGCAGGCTGGCTGCGCAGTTCAGGTTGTGTCGGGATGGTTTGTGGAACCAACGGCGTGTAAGGTTGACAAATATTGCTGCATCACTGTTCTGTGAGAGAGGAAGTGGTACTGGAATGGAAGATTGAGATGTAGCGTGCGACTGAAGGTAGTGGGTAGAGGGTAGAGGGTAGTGGTTGGTGGGCAGGTGGGAGTGGTGATGGTGATGGTGGTGGTTGAGGGGGCAGAAGTGAGAAAGTGGGAATTGGGTTCCAGTCCAGCCTTAAACGCCCGCGGGAGGACTAAGTCAGGTTGCAAAAGGCTGTGTACTCGGGTAGGCCAATATTCCACACCTGATACCACTTCTTTTTGCAACATACGCCATCCACAGCCCGTCATCCTGATCAACTTTCGCGTCCCGCGTTCCGTGTGTCAATGCTCTCAACCAGTCCCCACCCAAAAAGCCTCAATAGCGCGTTTCTGATTCAAGTCTTGCTGCCGCTTAAGTCATGATTCGATCGCAATGCTCCATTACTGGAAAAGACTAACTACTCCGCATTACTTCCTCTCTTTGCCAGTCTGTTTCACAGTGCTGCAACTAAGCAATGACTGGTCATTCATTCTTCGTTCCTCTTATCCCTTGCGTCACGACTGACAAGAGAGCAGAAAGAGCATTCCCTTCTCCGACATTCATTTTGCCAGATGAGGTCGAGCATGCTAGGTCATGTTCTAGCTCGAGGCTAACTCTCTCGCGATGGCCTTCTAACGCACTGTCATCCCACGTTACGTCTTCCATCAGCCACACAAGTAGATTGTGGACACAATGCTGTAATGCTCGCTAAACGCCCGCTTTTCAAGTCCTTTTGAAGCGCCAATTAATGCAGGACCCTGGATCTCTTGCGCTTCCCTGCCCCTCAGACAGGATTCGTTACTGCTCAAGGAAAGTGAAAAGGTTAGTATGGATAATATTGATGGCTCGGTCCGCATCCCTCTCTTCTATCACACACGATATGTTGATCTCACTTGCTCCTATTCCCAAGTCAGCCTGCGCCCCACAACGAAAACTAAATTGGTGGCTAGACTGACCTTGTGATATCATGTCGATATTTACATTGTTCTCTCCTAGTGTAGAAAACATCTTTCCGGCAACGCCCATCATGTTCTTCATCTGCTTGCCTACCAGACTGAGGATGGCCATCTCCGGTGTGATATCGACAGTTCCATAGACGCGTAACTCTTCAATTGCCCCTCGAAGATCTTGGTTAACGATCTGATACTCATCGTCGCCGCCGCCATTGTATAGTGGAGCTTCCGAGTGAAGCGCCATGGAGACATGGACCTCACTGGTCGAAATCAGATCAATGGATAGCCGCCACTTGTCCAGGATCGAGAAGATCTTGGCGAAGAAGCCATGCGACAGAGATCGCCTGTTGGAGTGCACGTTCATGACCAGAATCTTGTGCTTGAGAGTGACTGCCGTGGGCCGTTTGGGTCTTTTCCGGTCTGTCATGAGACTTGCACTTCTCGTTCGAAAAAGCTTGGGGTCGTGACCTGGTGAATCTGTTTCAAGCTCACTGACAGAGTCAGGGAAGATGATGGTGCCGTCTCCTCTGGGGTTCATCACGTTCTTGATCCTGATCGGTATACGGGCTCGAATTACTTGCTCCATGGTGAAGGGATGGATGACTTCGGAGCCATAGAATGTCAGCTCTGCCGCTTCTGCAGGGCTGATCTGTGGCAGAAGTCGAGCAGTAGGCACTTTCCTTGGATCCGCTGTGAAGATGCCGTCAACCTCTTTCCACACCTGCAACTCATGCGCCCGTAGGCCAACCGCCACCAGGGCAGCACAGAGATCCGTGTATCCACGTCCAACTTTGTCCAGCAATCCTCCCGGTACCATGCCGAAGAATCCTGTGACCACTGGAACCTGAGCTTGAGATGCTCGGATCCTGCTCCCAAGCCTTGCAGCCACGCTGTCATAGAATGTCTGGTCCAGGTTGCCCTTGACTGGAAAGTCGATCACGTCGGAAACATCCACATATTCCGAGTGTATATCGTGGTCCTCCAGCAAAGCGGCCACGAACCGGCAACTGAGTTTCTCACCCACGCTCATAACTTTGTCAACTGACCGGGGACTGATCTCTCCGAGTGTCTGAGCAGCCTCCAATACTCGAATGATCTGCGCACATTCTTCTCCAATTCCTTCTTCTAATCTTCCGAGTATTTCTGGAGACTGTATGTGCTGCTGGGCAGACTCGACATGGTCGCTCCGAACGTGTTCAATGAGGTCTCGGTATTGATGCGATTGGGCATTCTGAGCGTCTCGCGCGGCTCGAAGCAACCTGTTGTGCAACCATGTCAGACTCTGCGAAACCCGAGGTAGAGGAACGCTTTTCACCTGTTTGTGGTACCCTCTGCCTTCGAGCTGCTGCTCCGTGCCGAGCAGACAACTACAACTCTACCACGTGACAGACTCGGTCTGAAGCAAGTCAGTGCAGAACTTCAACCGCGCAGAGAAATGAAATACTCGCCTTACCACGTTATCCACGATATTGAGAGGAAATTTGCCTACGCTGGTTCCTCCAAACTTTTGCACCAGCCACTTCTCCCCCAAACAGTCAATGGAGCATTTCGGCTCAGAGGCAGAGCGTAGTCCGTGGGGCAGAGTATCCAAACCCATAACTTTTGAAAGGAAGACAACGAAACTGCAGAACCAGACAACGTAGTAGATAGTATCGTGCAAACAGAATATCAGCAATCGGAAAGAACAACAGCATTGACCTACCTTGTAGACTGGTGGGGGAGGTATTTTGTGAGTCGAGGGGTTTACAGAAAAATGATGACAGCCGAGCAAACCCAGTCAAGATGCTCCCTGCAGGCCAATAGCGCTCACGCTCATGCACTATAGGCATGAACCCCACAGCGCCAGGAACCACGATCAGTCCTTTTAGGGTTGGGGTTGGCAGCTCGGCCGGCGATCAATCATACCAAGCAGCTGCCACCACTATTCTGCCACAAATGATGCAGCTTGACCAGAGAACTGCCCTCGGTTTCGTATTGCAACATCCTTCTCGGCGCTCAGGAACAATAGGATGACCGCGATAGGAGAGTTGTGAAGAGCTATCTTCATCCTCCACATTTTAAGATTTAGAATCAGCGTGACAATGTTCAGGGTCTGATGCAGGATCCTCCACAATGCAGCCCTCAGCTGGAAGTACCCAGCCTCAGAGGCTCCACCAGAGTATCGACTGCCTCTTCGAAAACAGATTGATTTCTGGCCGCGGGTTGGCCGCAAGCTCACCAAACACATGTTGTTAAGGAACCGGCGGTAAATTTGGCTTTAGCTTGCGTGTTCACAACAATCATCCGTCAAATCCTTCAGCTGTGTCATACCTTTATCTTCCGTAGAGAGCGACGGCTCGATGAACTCAGAAGCACTGAGCAGGTCACACGAAGACTGACGCCCATCCTAAACTCAAAATGGAAGCCTTCTCCTGTCCGTTCTGCGACTTCTCCGATCAGGATTCATACTTCCTTCTGCAACATGTCGAACTGGTTCACCCAGAGAATGGCGAGTCCCCGTTCATCGCTACTGAAGGTGATGGTGATGAGGAGGGTCGCTCTTCCTCAAGTAATCAAGAGAACAATGAAATGCAAGGTGCTCTGCAGCATGGGCAAACAACTCCGTCTACTGGGTCATCTATGAACAGCCCTGCAACATATATTGAATGTCCTTACAATTGCGGCGAGCTTGTCGCCTCAGCTGAGATCACTTCCCATACCGACTTTCATTTAGCTGAGAACATGGCTTTTGAGGAGGAGGCTATCCGTCCTGTCCAGTTCTCTACCGGTGCTTGCAACAACGAGCAGGCTGTCAAGGACATATCCACTCATTTCTCCACTGATATCCCGAAAGCTCTTAGAAGAGACGACGATTCCCTTCGGACGTCAACACCACGCAAGTCCTCACTCAAAGAGCTCCTCTTCGGAGACTCACCTCGTCGTACGCCAACCAAAGTATCTGGTGGTGGCACGAAACGGCTAGGCGTAGGTTTGTCACCCCGTTGGTGGTTTTAAGCTGCTGACAAGAGCCTATAATAGCGAGCAGAACTTGGTCCATATGCTCATGAGAAACAGATGCCTTCATGGCTGCGGCGGATGCTAGAGGAAGGAGCCAAAGTCACAATCTACAACCAAATCAGCCCCAATGGGACTATGGTTAGAGTCGAAGCAGTCGCCAACGAGACACCAGGTCTCATTCCAGTCCTTGCTCGGCTCTCCTATCAGGACCCAACCGTCGACCATGCATTCTATTGCAGTTCTGAAGTGCATCACATTGCTAAGATGTCTCGAGAAGGCGGCTTTTGTGGCTACCGGAACATACAAATGATGATATCCTACATTCGTGAATCTCGAGCACCAGGATACAGGCACTTTCCTGGTAAGACACCGTCTATACTCAGGCTTCAAGACATGATCGAGCATGCATGGGATATGGGTTACAACAGTTCTGGAAAGATAGAGACTGGAGGCATTCGTCTGACCAGGAAGTACATTGGCACTCCAGAAGCTCAAGCGCTATTCAACAGCCTAGCTATTCCGTGAGCTCACCACCTATCAGCACATGGTCGGAGAACTAATTTTTCACAGTTGCGAAGCAAATGCATTTTCACGCAGCAGCGAATTCGCAGCACATGAAAGTCTGCTTCTAGCCATCGGCGAGTATTTCAGTGGCGAGAACTTCCTTGACTTCGACCAAAAGATACACATGACAGACAAACCACCAGTGTACTTCCAACACCAAGGACACTCGCTTACCATTGTCGGCTTCGAAGTGCGCAAGTCCGCTGCATTCAATTTGATGGTTTTCGATCCAATGTTCAACCCATCGCCCGCAATCAAGAAGCTGGTTGGCTCCAATTCTTTTCGAGCTGACAGTCCGGAGAAATTGCTCCGAGCACACAGAAGAGGCGAATCTTATCTTGGAAGGTACAAAGACTTTGAGATACTCAAATGCACAGGAGGTAGAGCAGGATAGCAGCATTACCTCGGTGGGTGGAGCGTGGAGCTGATAGCTCTCCAGCTCCAGTTGCTTGTCGGCCCATTACAGTGCATAGCATGAAGGCGCAACATTCGGGATAGCATAGCATTGGTGCAGGTAGCTGAGGATACCACAATGAAATATTTTTTCGTCTTTGGAAGCGCGAATTAGATAGTGGTGCTTCAGACTCTTATGTATCCGCCCGATACAGGACGTTGAGGGGAAACAGTGAGATCAAGAACTCCCTTTAAACAGTACGGAAGATCGCCACTTCTCCTGTCCAAAAATTAGCCATGTACAGACTACAGTACAGTAGCATCCCAAGCTCCTCCGCATCAGCTCTCCAGTCCAGTTCATGCGGGGAACGTTCCCGTCTGTCATCTGTCAACCCTGAAGAGAGTCTACTAGTAACTTACAGGACATCTGATCCACTACTACGTACATATCCAAGTCATTAGCAGGCTCGTCTGTTCAGTTCCCCCTCTCCTCCCCCGACCGAGTGCTTGATACCCTTTCCAGCACCCCATCCCATCCCACCCCTCCTCTTTCCAACAGATAGAGAATGCCGCGCAAACTCCCCAACATCATCATAACCGGCACCCCGACCGTCGGCAAAACCACCACCTGCACGCAACTCATCTCCCTGGCCTCGGACCTCGCTCCCTCCTCTCAGAACCCGGGTTCCTCACCACCACCCCTGCGGTTGAGACATCTATCTATCAACGACCTGGTCAGGCAGAAGGGCTGTCACGAGGGTTGGGACGAGGAGATGAGGAGCTGGATCGTGGATGAGGATGCGGTGGTGGATGAGGTGGAGAAAGTGCTTGGTGTTGGCCGGATCGGGGGGGAGGATGGGGGGGGAGACGAAGAAAAAGAAGAAGAAGAAGGGGGCTGGCTGATCGATTGGCATGCTTGTGATGTATTCCCGAAGAGTTGGCTGGATCTGGTGGTGGTGCTGCGCTGTACGAGGACAGAGGTGCTGTGGGATCGGCTGAGAGCGAGGTGTGTGTGTGTGATCTTCATTTTATCTCCACCCGCGCTCTGGTTACCTGCGCTGTATACCTGCACCTGGTTTCACGTTATTGAGCCTGCACGAGGGCGCAAAGTGGAGATTTTTCATCATACTGATCAATTCTTGTGCTGCAGGGATTATCCAGAGGCCAAGTTACAAGAAAATCTCGATGCGGAGATCTTTGGCGTGCTACTGGAGGAAGCCAAAGAGGCGTTCGATGAGGAGATGGTTGTGGAGCTGAAGAGTGAAACGGCCGAGGACGTAGAGGAGAACTGTGAGAGGATATTGCAGTGGATACAGACTTGGCGGGAGAATCAGAGGAAGAACGGGGGTGATACAGAAGGGAGTGAGTGAGCTTGAAAGATGGTCCATTAGCATGCTCGAACACCAGCAATGCACCAACCCCCGACAGAGGCGGTCATTTAGCATCGAGGTCATGTATTGGAAGCAACGCTCTCCTCCGCGAGCCACGCTTTCAGTTTCTCCAGCGCCTTATATCGATGCGAGATCAGATTCTACGCAAGTTCCAGCAGATCAGTATCTGTACGATAGTCGTTCGCAGACGAAGCAATCAGGAAGAGAGCAGGCCCACAAAGAGAGCTACCGACCTTCTCAGCCTTGTCCATCTCAGCGTACGTCTTGCCCTCATACTCGAAGATAGCATCCCAGCCTATCACAACCACACTCCCGTCAGCCAAAAACAGAGGGCTCAGACTCCAAGAAATCGACACCGGAGCTCTTCCCAACTTACCAAACGTCCCCGGCCCCCTAGCTGGCACGATCCTCCCTCTCGTCTTGCCCTGGAAGAGCAACGGTTCCTGTCCCGGGCCGGCAGAGAAGGCGAACGTGCAGACCGCATCTGCGGATTTATCGTCGTAGGCCGCGAGAAGGTTGTTGAGGCCCGTGTGGCCCAGGGTGGAGAGGAACCATTTTCTGTTGGGGAGTCAGGAGGAGAGGGAGGGCTGTAGAAATAGAAAGGGAACGAGCGGATGGACGATGAAGGAATTCCCAGGACGGGATGGCCAAGGTGTACTCTTAAGGGTGGCATGAGATGTGCATCGTTTCGTGCCCACTGCTGGCAGGATGTTTGGGGTACATAGGGTGTGATGCTGCCGCCCATGAGGAGGATGTTGTTCTTGATAATACAGAAAAAAGGCAAAGAGAAAAAAAACAGACCGGGATAAGGCAGGACATCATGGGATATTCGTGTACACACACAGAGAGAGAGAGAGAGAGAGAGACAAGAATAAATAAACAAGCATGCGTGTACACATACATATACGCCCCCGGCAAGCCCCCCAAAGCCGTAAACCCCAACGTCGTATCCTCTGTCAGAACCGGCCCATTGACCTAGCACACCTATCATCAGCAAGCACACTGCCATACCTCCCCCCCCTTCCTCCTCCTCCTTCACCCCCCGTCCAAAAGCACCCCAC
>NW_006916578.1:232028-258180 GCF_000464535.1 Endocarpon pusillum Z07020
GGAGAGAGAGAAGGGTGGGGGAGTGGGCTTTGCGTAGGGGGCGTAGGGGGCGTAGGGGGCGTAGGGTTTAGCGGGAAAGAACTGGATGGGGTTGGGAAGGGGAGAAGGATGGGTTGCTGTGTCTTGACTACAACCACAACTGTGCTTGAAATACTCCTTAAGGCATCCTATCTCGCGGAGCACTATTTCCATTTCCCAGGAGAAGGGTTCAGGTTGGCCTTACCTATGTGTGCATTGATCAGGGTCAGGGAATCAATCCATGTTGACAACAGTCTGGCTAAGGAGGAGGAACGGTCAACCTCGTACTTTACATGTGCATGTGGTGGAATTACACCAACTTATAATATGCAGCAACATCCTTCAGAAGACAACTCTCCAGTTCTCCAAACAACCAATTCATGTTCGGCTGTCTATTCCTAGCCGGAGTGTATCATTATCGATGAACGGGAGGTTACATGTCTTCCCAGTCCAGCAAACGTTCTGATCGGGTGTATCAAAACAGTAACAGGACACCCCATGCTATGCTAGTAGAGAGTTTCGATCTTGGAGACCTAAAAGAGGATGGTCGCTTCAATCTGAGAACGCCTTTGTCCATCTGGCCTGGTAATGCCGGTCCAACTCAAATATGTCTGGACCATTAAACGCTCGCTCAGAATACAAATATATAAGCGGCTAGATTACCGCAGTAAGGGGTTGATCAAATATCAACAGAGGAAGGGAATGAGCGGAGATCTGCAACGTGGGATCGATATTAGAGGCCATCGAGATCACCATTCGGACCATCAAGATATTCTGCTTTTTCTTGTTGCGCCATTGCCTGTGCCGAGACAATCTCGGCCAGCCGTTTGAGGCGTGGAGTTTGGAGCCCTGCATGAGAGATGGTCAGCATTACTTCCGCAAATGACACATGATTCGACTCACATGAAGGCGTGTATGTCTCCAACGCCGTAATGGCCCGAGGTTCGGCAATCTCATAAGGTCCACTATCCTCCATGTCGACGGCGGCGAGAAGGAGCACATCGCTCTTCTCAGTCACTCGTGAGGCAACCGCCTTCATGATTTCTCCATTGATGGGCTGTTCGTAGTCTGCCACGAGGTATTGGTTAAGCAATTTTTGAATCTGGTTGGGCGATAGCATCCAGCAGATGTCTTGAATGATCTCGATATCGTTGAGGGTGGCCTTCTTTAACTGCAGCAGTTTGGTCGCCTGCATCAGGTGTTCCAACTGCAGCGTTCCTTCGGGCATGTCATGACTCTTGCACCATTCCTCGATTCTGGTGATGTTGTAATTGATTTGAAGGCCTCGTTTCCAGGAGAGGAAGTTCCGTCGCATCAGCAGGTCATTGAATGCCGTGACACCTACCAATCTCAAGAGCTCGGTCACAGTCTGCGTCACGATCGTGTCTTCCAGGTAATAAGCTTTCATAGCCTTGAAAACGTTGTTCAGCAGGCCCAACAGATTATCCATGCTGTACGCCGGCGTGCTGTTAGAGGGCATAAATTTCCCCAGAAAGCGGTTGCTCTCATTCGTGACAAAGCCTGGTAAAGACTGAGATTCGATAATTGCGGGGACGATCATCTTCTGCAGTTTCTTCTTCAACACTTTCATCCATGTATGGTAGATGTTGAATTCCAGGCTTTCAAGATCATGTTTGACTATTTCCAAGAGTCTGTCGTATTCGTAGTTGTCGGTCTTCTGAGCTTCATACCAATCCTCAGCAAGGAACACAAATGACAACATTTCATGCACGTTGGAGAGCCAGAAAGCGCCAGGATTGATTGCCTCTTCTCCTTCGTGCTGCATAACCTCTTGCTGAATGGACTGCATGACGTTGGCTAAGAAGCGCTCCGACTCCTTGACGAATCCGTTATTCCACATCTCTGAGGTGACCAGATTGATGAGATAGGCTGGAAAAAGCACCTCTTTGTCTGTAGGTGGCGGATTGCTACCAGGAAGTGGTATTTTCAGGTTCTTGATCAGTCCCATTGTGACCTCATCATTCAACTCCTCTTCAGCAGCGAGGAGATTTTCCAGTTCAACCTCGACTGACTCCAGACCTGGCATCAAGGCCGAACTGGACAGATTCTTGGAGTAGGCATCGGGAATTGCCATTGACACTGGTCGAGGATTGTATGCTGCACTGTCACGGTCGATTTCAGCACGCTCTGTAGCGCCTGCACTACGCCTTTTCGGCTTTTTGGATGAGACAAGATTGATCAGTCCGTTGACCGGCGGCGGGACGTTGCCATTTTGGAAGTCGCCATTGACACCGTTCATGACAGGAGCAGCTCGCCTGGCAAGTTCGAGTTGATCTTGCAATTCCGAAATCTGTTGCCGCAAAGACGTCTTTTCATTCTCGTGCTGCGAATTCATTTGTCGAACTCTCTCGAGTTCAGTCGTCGTTGTGTGAAGAGACTCGCGCAGAGTCTTCTCTTCTTCTTGAAGTCGTTTGGCGTTACCCATGTGCTCCGCATGACTGGCTTGTAACCTTGCATGTTCCTCTTCGAGCGCCGTCAATCGAGCTGCAGTGATACCAGCCTGATTTGCTTCGGCTTGCAACTCTCGTGAGCGGCCTTCGAGTGCATTCTGACGGCTTCTAAACGATTTCAATTGACCTTCGTAGCTTTCCAGCTGGGCAATGAGGGATTTGTTCTCGCGCTTCAGTGTACCAAGAGACTGTGTGAGCTCAACAACCTTGTTTTCCAGTTTGTAGGAGATCTGCTTGAGATCTCGCGCTTCCTCTCGCAAAGACTTATACTGCTTGCGAGCTTTCCTTCCACGGTGAAGATTCTGTATAATGACAATCTTCTTACGATATTGCCGGAAGGCTCGAAGAGAGCGCCAGGTCCGAAAGCTTCGTTGTATAACGGTCGCAGCATTCCCCAATCTTGTATCCATAATCTGCCGCCGGCGCAAATAGCCTCTGGCCAGCGATTCGAAGAGCACGATATTGTTGCGAATCGCTTGGTAAGTCTTCCGCTCCTTGGAACCTCTCCATACTCGCTGGATGGTCGTTGCCGACTTGATGCGCCTCGCATCATCCGCTCTCAGCCTTGCAGCGAAACCACGCGAAAGAGCTTGCAAAGCCAGGATGGAAGCGCGAGCATCGAGGTATCTCTTTCTGCAGTAATTGGCTCTGAGGTTCTTCTGTATCATGATCGCACATTCGCTGAGGCGAGTTGTTCGCAAATTTTCTAGGAAGGCAAGCATTCCAGCTCGAAAGAAGATTTTGGTCAGACCAAGTTGATACTTATCCTGCGCCTGGTGGCTGATATCCCCAAGAGCTTTTCGCAAGATTGCATGGCACATTTCCCGAATCTCGGATGTCCACTGTGAAGAATGGCATAGCATGTAGTACCGGAGTGCAAATTCTTCGTACGTCCATCTGGTCGGATAACCAGCGCAGCTTATTCGAACAGTCTCGAGAACACCACAGGCCCTCAGTTGGCTAAGAACCATAGGTCCTTCGAATTTCCATGATTCCTTTCCCTCATTCGGTTTGATACATCGAATGTAATGCACATCGGTCGAGTTAATGGTACTCATGAGCTCGATTAGAGAGCTCTTGAAGATGCCACCCAAAGTCGGCTTGCGGTTGACTGCCACACCAATACGTCGCCCCGGGCCACCACCAACTGCTTTGGATGCAATAGCCGCAGAGTCCTTCTCACGCACAGCAGACGAGGCTTCAAGGACTTCTACGACAAATGGATTTGTCGAGGCTCGTAGCACATCCATCTGCTCA
This sequence comes from Endocarpon pusillum Z07020, assembly GCF_000464535.1. Classification (NCBI taxonomy): domain Eukaryota; kingdom Fungi; phylum Ascomycota; class Eurotiomycetes; order Verrucariales; family Verrucariaceae; genus Endocarpon; species Endocarpon pusillum. Next base: position 235,775 of record NW_006916578.1, read on the forward strand.
TCCGGAACAGTATCTCTGTTCTTTTCTATAAAACCGTCCGACTCATATGTCACATCGATGGCATAATGGCACACAGTGAAAGCAGACTTGCCGAAGCGAGGCTTCCTATAGAACTTCTGCTTGTCTGCCGCGAAGTTATGGTGGAGCTTCGTGACAAATTGTTCGTCAGATCCCATTGGTAATCGTGACTCTTCATCAAGAAGCATCAGGATCCCCATTTTCCCTTCGATGAGGTCGATGCAGGGCTGGTTGTCCGAGAAGTCGATGAAAGTCCAGTCGATTTGCTCTCGCATATACTCCTCCTGCTCCAGCTTGAAAACATGCTGATTGAATTCCTGTTGCAATTTTTCATTTGCATAATTGATACAGAATTGCTCGAAAGAATTCTTGGCGAAATGCTCAAATCCGTAGATATCAAGCACTCCGATAAATGATTTGACGTTTTGTAGGACTTCGTCGGTTGCAAGTCCTTGATTAATCGTCTCGACGAGCCAGTCGAAGAGGCTTGAATAAATGAACTTGGCAACCGAGTCTCGAACAACCGTGGCCTGTTGTGGAGTAAGGTTTGACGTGATCTTTTCGCCCCGAGTGGTCAGCTGCTTCTTCACAGTCCATTTCGCAAAATCCGCTGCACTGATACCAAGGATATCGCAAGCTCGAACCAAGGATGGCTCGGATGATGAAAGGGAGGATTCTGTCCGGGTAGTGGCAATCGTCACATTCCCAAGATGTAATAGAGCAGCCAGTAACCGGAAAATCTCTGCCTGCAACTCACCTGTGACACCAATTGTTGATAAGGATTTCCTAGTGGCTTCAAAATCCGCTTGATCATCTACTCCATCGATTAAAGGCTCTCCGCCTTGATTCAGGTAGTCAAATTGCTCGACAGGCAGAAGTCCCAAATCTTCCCGCTCTTCATCTGTGGCACCTGCAATGAGCTGGTAGAAGATATGATAGTTTCGTTCCTTTAATGGCTGAAAAACAAGCCGTGACCGTTCCAAAAGATACGTTCGTATTCGTGCTCCGATGATAGATGTGCGTTCGTCAAACATGATCTCAATATATTTGCCGAAACGTGACGAGTTGTCGTTTCGAGTCGTTTTCGCGTTTCCAAATGCTTCCATTACCGGATTCGTAGCCAGTATTTGTTCTTCGGTCTGACTGATCGTGTCCGCTCGCCCAATGGATTGCTTCCCCGGCTGATCTGGTGTGCCTCGCGTTGCGAAGTACCTCATGATATATTTGGCACTTACAGTCTTCCCAGCTCCAGATTCTCCTGACACTACCACCGTTTGATTTTTGGCATCTCGCAGCATGTCACTAAAGACTAGTCAGTTAGAAGGTCAGAAAAGGGCTTCCCGCAACTGACGTATATGCCTCTTCAGCAATGGCGAATAAATGAGGTGCCTGCGAGGCACGCTGCTTGCCAGCATATACTTGCACCATCTGTGGTACATATAACGAGTCCACTCGTGCAAACGGATTGGTGGCTATCAGGACGATCCCGGAATATGTGTATATCTCCTTTTGGGCATACCGTAACCTAATCGCTTGGAGTACTGCGATACAAATCAACCACCATTGACACAGCAGTGATGATCAGAGGCTCACCTGCTGGCTCGTTCAGATGTGATAGACTCGTCAGATCTTCGCTTGCCTCTAACATTGTAGGATTCATCAAAGGCGGCAGTGAGGGGTCGGAACCATCTTGAAGGGCGGCTTCTGTTGTCTCAATCGATTTTGTCTGAACCCATTACTTTCAGTGTCCTTCCTGGGAATAACTTCAGGAGGTAGTCTACCTCTTCATTGGCCAAAATAAAGCGCAGTGTCACCCGGCCACCCTGCACTTTCCTGTCCACCACTTCGGAGGATATCCATCCCTCCTGAGGGTCTGGCTGCCATGCTCTTGTTCCGACATCGTAATTGTGAGCCATACTGCAGGAGCCTTAGAGGCGGAACCCAAAGTTGCGAAAATGTAGGACGAAGAGGCACTGTTGTCCTGTCTGCGCTATCGAAGGAAGACGCGAGAGAAATGCTGTGTACACAGCGGGAAATGATCAGGGCATATGAGAATAGGGAGGGATGTGCATAACCATCACCGGGCACCCATTGGCAATGGAAAATAGACTCGGCAAATCAATTGCCTGGTAATGGAATGGTCGTTGACTTTCTATGTTTTTTTTGGGAAGAGAGCGGACGAGCTACGCTAAGAAAGGGTTGATGGCCCCTGAGCGCGCGGTTGACCTACTACTTAGTACTGTGACGAACCTTGGCGAAACTTTATTTGCTCTCTACCGGCATCAACTTCAGCACCTCCTAAGCCCCTAATTATGAACATGCAACCTCACGAGTCTAGATTGAAAGTACAGGCTCATAGAATGACAGAACAGAACACTTGATCGGTAGATAATGCATGACCAGGCTATTCGTTGGACCAAAGTTGTGGGCTTTTATTGGCTGCAAACATGATTATCCTCTCTGAGCACGGTCGACATCATCCAGCCGACTTATCAGTTGGCCCCAACACTTGGACGTAGTTACAGTCTTCAGCCTGAGAAACTATCATAGGCTTCGGAGCACAGTTACTCATGTGGGGAATGTGGGATATTGGATATTGGACTGCATGCAATAATACTGTCACATGCGAGGTTCTCAACCTATTGTTGCCACGGTCGAGATTGCGTAAAGCTGAATTATGCACAAGTTGAACTCCGTTCAACATGACGCCAAAGCTGAGCACACCGCCACTCGGGAAAGAGGAACTACCCGTGAGAAAGGAAGCATAAGGAAGGCAGAGGACACCGACCATGCTGCCGTGTCTGTGAAAGCGGACGAACCATGAGCAGAACCAAGGACGATGCTATCAATAGGCGCTCGAAGCAAGTGTAGAGGCACCACACATCACGCTTTGAGTCAGGCTCACGTTACTGAAGGGGAAGAATATCTCCAAGCAAAGCACAAACACCGTCTAGCTTTGCTTGCACTCGGCCGCTTCCTGCTTAGGCTTTGCACCATCGTCCTGCAAATTGTTAACACTTGCAAGATAGTCAGCAGACAGGTAGAGCATACCTCTTCAGCAGACTCTTCCTCATCGTCATGCGAGTCGTCTTCTTCATCGTCTTCGTCATCATCCTCCTCAGAGTCACCATCTTCCAGATCCTCCTCGTCGAGCTCCTCGAACTGCAGTGCCTCACCAGTAAACCAGCTGACAGCGTGGGGGATAAGTTTCTCCTTGATGTCTTCTCCGATCGTGTAATCTAGCTCGAGGCGCTCCTCGATATCGTCTTCACTATCAACACTCTCATCCTCCGAAGGTGCCTTGGGAGGGTTGAAGAAATTGAAGAATGATTCGGTAGGAACGGTTTTCTTGACAACTCGGGTTTGTTTCGTGGCTGGAGTATGTTAGTGATGATCTGGTTCATCAAGATCATGCCACTTACTCTTATTGCGTTGCTTCTTGCTTTCTACTCGAACGGTCACGTCCTTACCAGCCTTCCAGTCGATCTTGTCGCCTTCGGCATGGTCGTAGATGAAATCACCGCCAAAACCATTCTCCTCTCGGTAGTAGTATGTCTTTGAAAGAGTCTTGTTTGTGAAAAAGTCGTTGGGGGCGAACTCAAAGATAAGTTTGAAGCCAGGACGATCAAGATACTCCATCCGGATGTCACAGAGGGGACGAAGAGCCTCTTCATCACGGTCGTTGATCATTTCAGCCAACGAGACCTGATTCTTCATGGCAGTGAGCCAGAATTCTGGGATGCCTTTCATGTCTTCTTTTGGTTCGGACTTATTCTGGGCCTCTGACTCTGCGGTAGCAGCCTCTTCCTGCTCAGCTTTGCCTGCGTTGACCTCTTCCTCACTAGGCTCGAGGTTTCCGTTGACGATCTCGGCGCGCTTCTGATAGAGTGGCGTGAATTTTGCAAAGTATTTCTTCTCCAACTGCAGTACCTCTTCCTGGAAAGCTGCTTCAAGTTTGCCATGCTCTTTCTGAATGCCCTTGAGTCCAGCGACCCTGCGTCGGACAGGTACGGGGAGGCTCTCAACATAGCCAGAGGAGCGGCCTACAAGACTTCCAAGCTTGCCCTGAATCATGGATACAAGAGCGGGGTTTTGTGCCAGCATAGCGGCGGCATTGTTGCGGTCTACATCCTCTAAAAGTGATTTCGCAATCAGTACACCTCCGCCCGTGAGAATGAATTAGGAGGAAGGTACCTTCTTTAATGCTGGACACGCCTGGCTGTTGAGCATGCGAGGAGATCGGAGCCTGGTTGGCAGGAGTATTCTGAGGTGTCCTTGTATTATTGAAAGTCATGTTAGATTCGTTCTCAGAAAAGATGCCTGGAAACCGCTAACGGTGTCCGCCTATTGTAGAAATTTATGAAATGGAGAAACGCTGGAGGGGGGCAGATGAATAGACACTTACGGGGCCGTGGACAGGTCCAGCTTTTTGTTGCGGATGGGCTCAGACATGGTATCCAGGGTAATGCGTTGGGGTTCAAAGTTTTTTGACTAAGAGGGAGAAACCGGTGTGGGTTGAATAGACTGCGGCGGCGAACTTTTGCAGAAGACTGACTAGTGCAGTCAATCTAGGTGAGGATTATTACTTCTTTCTATTCGGTAGACTTTCAAGGAGTTGATTGGTTGAAAGAAACAAGCTTTGTAATTTTTTGACAGATCTGCAGTATAAGCAACCACACCTTTGAATGTGACTGTAGTCTGGAGAAGGTGGTGATCGTTGTGAACATCACACTTTATAATGGGCAGCAGCCAACATTAGTCGTGGTAGTTAATGGTGAACCTGCACAATGAGTGAATGGCGGGATCGCTGCCAAGGATCAAAGGCGGACAAATCTTGGCTTCCAATCACGTGGAGATATGGATAAGCTCCAATTCTGCAAACTAACTAGGTGACCTTGTTAATCTTTTGACCTACCTCTACATGGGACAAGCACCAGCAACATTAGCGAGGACAGGTCCTCCATGTGCCTCCAAATCACAGCATTCGATGTTATAACACATGTGTGGTGCCTTCTGGGGCACACTGAGCAATGGATAACCCCGAACGCCCTGGCTTTGGCCAGCTTAAGCGGAGCTTGTCTGGCACACAGAGAACGTATCGTCGCAACTCCACCATGAGCAAGTATGCTAGATTCCCTGCTATCCTGAACGAAAATTCACAGAAAGTCACAGTGCAAGCTTCGTCTCAGAAGTCGAGATGGCACAAGATGAGGTGACTGTCTTCCGAAGCTGGGCTCTACTGAAGACACTGACCAGTGGCAGGTCTTTGCCGGACCAATGTCAGAAAGCATACCTACCAGCATCACCGGCTTTGCTCATCGACGTGGACGCACGGATTCTATTACCAGCTTCACCTATTTCCAGGAAGATAATGAAGCCCCAGAGTGGCCAGAGGAAGAGGCTGTGGCGGATAACAGCGATGAGGATGACATCCTTGACGATATGGGCGATAGAGACCTTGAAGCTGGCAATGTCAGTAGGAAACAGAGGTCCTCTTCGGAGAGGTCGCGCTTTTCAGCAGATCAGCCATTACTCAAGCGTTCCGATTCGACTCGAAGTGATACTCGAGCACTTAAGGAAGGAGGGAGCTTCAGCCAGAAATTATACATTGTCACCGAAGACATGACCATTGTGATTGCTGGCTTCAGAACAAGCATGCTGGGTTTTGCTGCATACACGGCCATATGCGTTTGTACACTGGGACTCGCCTATCTCCTGTTTAGATGGATGCCGAGGTGGCGCGTCAAGATTGTTGGGTCACCTGCTCCCTTGAAAGCATGTTCTTGGGTGGTCATAGAGGTGAGCTTCTGGACAGGTAGACCGAAGGCGCATACGTGGGCTAAGAATGGTCAGAACCAATGGGGCGAGTTCACCGTGCATCGAGTATCGACCGAGCAGTATGGACATCCTCTCTCCACAGTTTTTGGATTTCCGCCAAAAGAGATTCTGAATGGATATCATGATGATGACGACGCCATCCTAGACACTCTTAAGGTACTGGACTATCGCTACATGCGCCTGTTGTTTCATCCCCTCGAGGACAAATTTATTTTGAACAATCACTGGACCGATTCGCAGTGGACGGACATCAAGGCACTTCGTGCAGGCCTAGACTCTGATGAAAGAGATATTCGAGATCAAGTCTTTGGGAAGAATGTGCTGGAGATCAAGCAAAAGTCAATTCCACAACTTCTGATGGATGAGGTGAGTCCTTGAGATTCAAGGTTGATTGCGCTCACGATTTCAGGCATTTCACCCTTTCTACGTATTCCAAATTGCAAGTTTGGTACTTTGGTCGTTGGACGAGTACTACTATTATGCCACTGCGATCTTCGTTATCTCCGTCTTTAGCATTACGACCACCATCGCTGAAACCAGATCTGTGAGTTCGTTTTGTGGAATGTACACTCGAGATGTTGATACTTGACCTAGACCATGACAAGACTCCGAGAGATTTCACGATTTGAGTGCGATGTACGCGTGTTGCGGAACGGCTTTTGTACGAATGCATCCGCTCCTACTCGTGTGCTATGCTTCTGACAAGGATAGGGCGATCCGTGGTCTCTGGCGACCTTGCTCCCGGCGACGTGTACGAGGTTTCGGATCCATCATTGACGCAGGTTCCTGCAGACAGTCTTTTGTTGGCAGGTGACTGCATCATAAATGAGAGCATGCTCACAGGTAATGTGCTTGAGGTACCTCTTGCACTGCTGACGTGCCTATAGGAGAGTCGATACCTGTATCAAAGATCCCCGTGACAGACAACTCCCTCGCTCTGTTGGATCCGAGCGCTGCTTCAATCCATCCAATTCTTGCCAGACATTTTCTCTTCTGTGGCACCAAGATAATCCGGGCAAGACGACCGCAGGATGTTGATGACGATGAGGCTGTTGCTCTTGCGATGGTTGTGAGAACTGGGTTCAATACAACAAAGGGAGCCCTCGTCCGATCCATGCTATTTCCCAAGCCCTTCGGCTTCAAATTCTACCAAGATTCCTTCCGCTATATATTTGTAATGGCCTGCATCGCAGCAGTTGGCTTCATTGCTTCCTTTATCAACTTTGTTCGATTAGACATGGCCTGGAAATTTATCTTGATCCGCGCTTTAGACCTGATCACGATCGTGGTGCCACCAGCCCTGCCCGCGACTCTCACCATTGGCACAAATTTCGCTCTGTCACGACTTCGAAAACGGAACATTTTCTGCATCAGTCCACAGAGGGTCAACATCAGTGGTAAGCTTGATGTGGTTTGTTTTGACAAAACTGGGACCCTGACACAGGACGGTTTGGACGTGCTCGGCGTTCGTCTCGTTCAACATCCAGAGATCAGGTTTAGCGATCTCCTGCTCGAAGCCCCCGATGTGCTGCCTGCAGCTTCCTACGAGCGTGATCCGACGGTTGACTATCGCATCAACAAGCATATTCTATATACAATGGCGACATGTCATTCCTTACGCCTCGTTGACGGAGAGCTCATCGGAGATCCTCTAGATCTGAAGATGTTCGAGTTCACTGGATGGTTTTTTGATGAGGGTGAGCAGCAACAAAACGGCTTCGTCCAAGAGGATGAAAGTTTGCATTCCGCACTCCCTATCGCTCGTCCTCCTCCAGGAATGGAGTACGACCTCGATGACTCCCAAGACAGCGACAATCCTCTCCCAGTAGAACTTGGCATACTTCGATCATTCGAATTTGCCGCTCACTTACGGAGAGCGAGTGTCATAGTCCGACAACGGGGCGACCCAGGCGCTCATATATTTGTCAAGGGAGCGCCAGAAGTGATGAAAGACATTTGCCAGGCCTCAAGCATTCCATCAGAGTACGACGATCTCCTCAGCTACTACACCCATAGAGGATTTCGTGTGATTGCCTGCGCCTCTAAATACTTGTCGAAGCTTTCATCGGACCGCACTCAGAAGATGGAACGAGCCGAAGCTGAATCGCGCCTTCAGTTGACTGGCTTCATCGTGTTTGAGAACAAGTTGAAGGACGCTACCACCAAGGTCATTGAGGAACTGAACGAAGCAGCCATTCGCAATGTCATGTGCACTGGCGACAATATCCTTACCGCAATCAGCGTTGCAAGGGAATGTAAATTGATAGACCGCAGTGAGCATTGTTTTGTGCCACATTTTGTTGAAGGCGACAGGCTCGACCCCAGGGCACGACTTGTCTGGGAGAGTGTGGACAATTCAGTCTATCAGTTGGACGAGAATACGTTGATGCCTCTGTTACCGCCAGCGGAATATGACTCCTCTGCGCCGTACGACACCATTGGTCTCCGCGATTTTTCGCTCGCAGTCACTGGCGATGTCTTTCGCTGGATCATCGACTTTGGCTCTCAGGAGATAATGCAACGAATGCTCGTAAAGGGTCAGGTTTTCGCTCGGATGTCGCCTGATGAGAAACATGAGCTTGTAGAGAAGCTTCAGAGCATTGACTATTGCTGTGGCTTCTGTGGCGACGGTGCCAATGATTGTGGTGCACTCAAAGCAGCAGACGTAGGCGTCTCACTTTCGGAGGCGGAAGCCTCGGTAGCCGCTCCATTCACAAGCCGCGTATTCGATATATCCTGCGTGCCCGAGCTGATTCGAGAGGGCCGGGCAGCTTTGGTAACAAGCTTCTGCTGTTTTAAATATATGAGCTTATACTCGGCCATCCAATTCACGTCAGTCAGCTTCCTTTACGCATCTGCCTCAAATCTCGGCGATTTTCAATTTCTCTTCATCGATCTCTGCCTTATCCTTCCCATTGCGGTTTTCATGGGATGGACAGGAGCATATCCTACTTTGAGTCGCAAACGGCCTACCGCCAGCCTTGTATCCCGCAAGATTCTGACCTCTCTCCTTGGGCAAATTGTTCTCTGTATCATGGTTCAAGCTGTTGCCTTTGATCTGGTCCAGAAACAACCATGGTAAGCCTCCTATATCTGTGACAGCGGTGCAGCTCTGATTCCTCCACAGGTACAAGCCTCCAGAGAAAGGCGTTGACCACCCGAGCGTCGACAACTCACAAGATACAGCTCTCTTTCTTGTCTCCTGCTACCAGTATATTCTTTCCGGGGTCGTTCTCAGTGTTGGTGCACCATTCAGACAGTCGATGACCGCCAATGGTATGTCACCATGGTTGGAACCTATTATCGAAAATGCTGATGAACATTAGTTCCCTTCGTCGTCACTATTGTTGTGACCTTGCTTATGTCGTTGTATATGCTACTTGACCCTGCCGAATGGTTATCGAATTTCATGGATCTGACAGAAATGTCTCTCGATTTCAAATTAGTTCTGTTGGTGCTCGCTGCCTTTGGCTTTGCTGTTGCCTATGTCGCAGAACGACGTATCTTCCCAGTAATGGCTAAGTATATTGGACGACTGAAGACAATACTTTGGGCCTCACACCAAAAGAAAAGAAAAAGGTACAAAGTCATACTAGAAGAAATGATGGATTAGAATAGAATTCCCTTGGAGTCCGGTTGTATAGTAAGACGTCTTCATCCGGCACAGCCGGGCTGCGATAAGCACATTTAGTTGATATATCCTTAATGACTGGGCCACCCAATCTCGCAATCTGTTGGGTGTTCGCAACCTCGGCTCCACAATATTTATCCTTTCAAGTGCTTCTGTACTCCCCGGGACTTCACGAATAACCAACCCATCGATGAGACTTCTAGGATCATTTGCGTGGGTTCCGAGTCGCTAGAAAGCTGATCGAGATCCTGACAGACTGGTTCTGCTGATGGTATGAACCGCTGCACTTTTGGTCGCGAAATGCAGCTATGACGTGTCTCACTAGCTGAATGTACCAGTCGGCATTGACGGACATGAGCAGTGTCCGTTCTGCGAGTATCAGGCCGTCTACATGTAAATTCGTGGCTGACGACGAGCTTTGGGCTCTTGTACCACTCCCACAGTAAATTCTGTGAAATGGGAAGTGGGCGCCAGGGGCAAGAAGGCGGACCTTCGCATGGAGGATGTTGATTCCACCTGCAGTGAGCCCGCCTATGCTAGCTACGTTCAGCATGATGGCACCCAGAGAGCCGTCGAGGTCCCTCAAGGTCTGAGTGCCGAGGTCGAGGAGTGGTTGGAAGAGGCCAGAATTCATTTGCTGGACGAGCTTGAGGGGTAAGTTCGCAGGAGGGTCTAGGAGATTCCGCTGTCTACCAAGGGCGGGAAAGGGGCACCAGAGCAACATGAGCCAATCGGCCTATAGCAGGTATGTTAGCACCAAAACAAATCCTCTGGAGAATACTACGTAAGTAGTGCTTCAAGAAAAGCTTGTTCATTGGTACTAACTCCATCATTCCGCAACAATTTTCATGAATCTGCCTTCTTTGTGCTTGGAGAATGCTATGAGGAGCTTCGACCGCGCAGCTGTGCTAGAGCCATCTATCATACACCTCTATGAATACCCATTCATGGAGGCAGAGGAATTAAATGTCATGACGTCTTAAATAGACAAGGACAACAATATTTACGCAGTATTACGGAGTACCAACCAACCATTCCTAATTACCATGCAGCAAGCTAGATAGTTACTGTAGGAGCCTCGGCTTAACCCCACACTTGGCTGGACATTGATCCACTCGAACGTCGACGTCGAGAGGAACTCGTCCTGAAAATATGTAGTTCTACCTACCCATCCCTCCAGCCATTGAACCCCGTCTTTTCGTCGTGCTTTTCCATTCTATCATCTATCAACCCGGAACAGCATAAACATTATCCTCCGGTTTCAAACCCTCTACTGTCCCTCACCATGCCCGCATCCGACGCCATTCCCCCCATTGCGCTCCCCTTCGTCTCGGAAAAGGCGAAGAAGACATTAGACCTGGTACAGAAGCACCACGAACGCCGTGAGAATAACAGCTCACCAGCTTTGTTGTAGGTAGAGAAATTCGTGGCGCAAGAATGTATACCCTCCGACACAGTCTTCCACGCCCAGCTCGGCGAAGGTGAGCAACGCTGGAAAGGCCACCCATCGATCATCGACGACCTTAAAGAACGAGCGAAGAAGCTTGGACTCTGGAACATGTTTGTGCCTAGGAACCATTTTAAGGAAGGTGCAGGGTTCAGTAATTTAGAGTATGGGCTCATGGCGGAGTATTTGGGGAAGAGCAGGGTCGCTAGTGAGGTATACTTCTCCGCCGCATTGGTGATGGAGGCGAGAATAGTACTGATTTGTGTGCGCATTGCTAGGCAACCAACTGCTCCGCGCCAGATACAGGCAACATGGAGGTTCTTGCTAAATATGGCTCCTCGGCGCAAAAGCAGAAATGGCTTACTCCGCTTCTGAACGGCGAGATTCGCTCGGCCTTCCTGATGACGGAGCCGGATGTCGCCTCTTCAGACGCAACGAATATACAGCTTACCATGCGAAGAGATGGTGATGAATGGGTTATGAATGGGTCCAAATGGTGGTCGTCGGGAGTTGGGGATCATAGATGCAAAGTCTACATCGTGATGGGCAAGTCGTCGCCACACGAAAAGAATCCGTACAGACAGCAGTCCGTTGTTCTTGTTCCGGCAGATGCGAAAGGGATTACGATCCACAGGATGTTACAGGTTTACGGATACGATGATGCGCCGCATGGGCACGGGCATATCAGCTTCAAGGATGTGCGAGTCAAAGATTCAGACGCCATGGTACTAGGTGAGGGCAGAGGGTTCGAGATCATTCAAGGAAGATTAGGGCCAGGACGGATTCACCACGCTATGCGAACAATCGGTGCTGCGGAGCTGGCGCTGGAATGGTTAATCGCGCGAATCAATGACGAGAGGAAAAAAACATTTGGACAAGCGCTGTCTTCACATGGCGTACTGCTGGAATGGATTGCAAGGTCTCGACTTGAAATCGATGCTGCAAGATTAGTCGTCCTGAACGCCGCCATCAAGATCGACGGCGCGAATGCAAAGGCTGCACTCAAAGAGATCGCTGAAGCAAAGGTCTTGGTGCCGAGTATGGCATTGGCGGTGATCGATCGGGCAGTGCAGGCTTATGGTGGTATGGGTGTATGTCAAGACACACCATTGGCGAACATGTGGGCACAGATCCGAACCTTGAGGATTGCGGACGGGCCGGACGAGGTGCACTTGCAGCAAATGGCGAAAAGGGAGAACAACGACAGAAGGGACGAGGTGATCAAAAGGCTGGAGTGGCAGAGAGCGGAAGCGGATAGGATTCTCGAGAGGATGGGGGTGAAGAAGTTGAAGAGTCATTTGTAATAGGTGCATGATTTCCGTTCTGGCGGTGCTGCCTTTCAAGTTGTATTGGGACACATTTGGATGATAATGAAAGTATCAGCTCAGCGCCATGACCCGCTACGAACTTCCAGCGAGCCAATGAAAATAGGAATATGATACCATTAGGATCATGAGCTGTGAGCCGCAACTCTCGCAACAGTCCAGATTCATACAGAGGCAGAGGTAGGGCACATTCCGGGGCGATATCCCCATCTAAACAGTCTTGGCACAACATCCCCAGTTGCCCCTCGCAATGGCTCAAAGCGGAAGAATGTGTACATATCTCCGTCTCCTCAACGACTTGCAAGTGACAAATTGAAGCTAGTGACCCACCACAGCAATTGAGCACCAACGACAGCCCTTGTGTCTCTGCCGCTTATTGCCGGCGGCATTCACAGTCACCATAAAGGGAGACTGATCCACCCTTCTCAGCTTTCAGCAATCACAATCAATCACAGGCACAACCACGGTCGCATTTTCAAATTCGTTCCTGCTCTCCAGGGGATTCGGAGTTGGATTGAGCAGCCGCAAAACGAAACTCAGTGCGATCGAGTGAGAGCGAGAGAGCGAGAGAGAGAGTACAGCTCTCCCAGTCGACGGAGTATCGACATCAGCAACAACTACTTTACTCGATCACGCTCGCGCCCCGAGCCGAGTATACGATAACCTTACCCACCTCACCCATTCAACCCCACCCAGGCCCGCAATATGACCCACCCAGAAGACAAACAGTGCCAAGCACAAGCGCAACCACAATCCTACATCTCCCCCTCCGACACCATCATGTCGCCGACCACCAAGAAACTCTCCGAGATGAAGGGCAAGAGATTCGCGTAAGTCCCCCAACAAGTCCCCAGGTCCCCAAGTCCCAAGCTCTACCTTTCCTCCCCTCCTCTCGCCAAGTGCCCCCCACCGCCCACTCCGAGGCCTCTTCTCCAAAACCCTACCCCAAAACCTCCCCGCCCTCCCACGCTGACAGATGGATTTTGGTTGATTTTTTTTCTTGTTCTTTTTGCAGCTCGGGAAAACCGCAATCCCTCTTCGCCAAGACGGTGGGCAGGCAGATCCAGACGAACGGTCAAGCTCAAGCTCAAGCTCAAGCTCAAGGCCAAGCTGAAGCTGAGACTCGAGCGCAGGCGCAGGGACAAGGACAGATACAAAGTCAAAAGGGTCGAGATGGAGGAGGGGGAGAGGGGGAGGAGAATAGTATCGCCGACTCGAAGACTGAGGCCGCTAAGGAGGAACAATCTCGACAGGGTTTGGCCGGAGCGAAGGAGATGCGATAAGTACTAACTAGGCGAGGCTAACTTAGGGAGAGAGGGAAATTAGGGTGCCGCGTGTTGCGGGGCTGAAGGTGGAAACGAAAACGCATGCTGCAACGGTGGGAGGGAAGGGATCGAGGGTTGTGGTCACTACAACGATTATCACTACCCCACTCACTGGTGCAGCACGGTCGATCCTCACGCCTGTTTTTTTCCTGCAGCTCCTTCGCGATTTGGGGTCGAGGCGGAGTGGGAGGCGGCCATCGTTGGGTGGGTTCATGGCGCAGCACTATAGACTTATCTGCGCTGGAACCGGGACGGAGTTGCCCCTTTGCATTGACGATTATTGCATGTGTATGGATGTGCATGTGGATAGGGATAGAAGAGAATTGGTTATCAGGATAATGCATTGGGGATCGATTGGGATTACTACGGTATAGAAGCCAGTTAGATTTAATGTGTTACGATTTGTATTCTCGGCATCTGCCTAGTTATGGGCGTTTCTGTGGTTTCTTGCTCCTGGCTGGGAATGCATGTGTGTAGTCAGATGAAACTCGACTTGACTCTCCTTTCCCTCTCCCGCCCGCTGGGAGGATAGCGCTGGTATGTCGATTCTTCAGCTATTAGCTTTTCGAGATGGATGGACCCCAGTAGATCGAGAACCGGTGGGGATAAACTTCTTCGGTCATGACGTTCCTCGTTGCTCGGGGGCACCGTGAAGCTTCTCCTCCCTGTAACGCGCATTCCATCGATGAGGATCACCTCCTTCCCACGGGCCCCTGGGTTCCTTGTTTGCTAGCAATCTGCCGCTCCCGTCGCTTCAGTTGCGTCACTGATGGCTAGCTGCGGTAGGCGTTCTTGTCCTTCATTCAAATCATGGTAGAGGGTGTAAGATTATCTCGAGATGGCCGAGTTGTCTCAGGCACCTCTATCATCACGACTTCGTCAGGAGCTCGCTCTTCGTACTGCAGATGACATTGTAATGCGGGTTAATGCTGACCATGGAAGCTGGAGGCGAAATGCGCTGGCTGTGCCTTATGGCTTGGTGATATAGTATGCCACTCAAGTTCAGAAAGATATTCTCTATGTCAGGAGCTAGGGTTTATGCGTTGCTCGGAATACTGTGTTGCTGCGCTTGATGAAATCGATGCGGCATAGCACATGACATTGATGGCCAGTCCTTAAAATGAATGTTATTAGCCAACACCCGAGTTTCAGATGGACCATTCGTCTCTGTCATCTGCATCATGGATGAAAGGTTCGTCGATTTGCTTGATGCCGTAATCACCACAAAGAACACTACCACACCCATGTCAGCTCATCTCTTCTCACCCCCAAGACGAATTGTTGAAACCTACCATTGTTCAGCAACCAGACTGTCAAGCTCCTTGATCATATTCTCTCTCTTCACTCCCGTACTCAATCCTCGGCTGACTTCATTTTGCAGATCTTTGATATACTTCTTCTTTCCCAACCTAGAACTCTCAAGCACTTTCTTTCCCAAACAGTCACTGTGAAAAGCATGTTGACAAGGAAAGACAAAGAACTGCCGACTCAGCACCGGAAGACTGCATATCCAGCATTTCTCACCCGGCTCAACAATCGCGTACCGCAAATCAAGAGCTTGAATTTCAGCCTGAATTTGCTCTGCGGTGTGTGCTGACATGTCCATTTCCTGCTTGAGGTCATCGATATGCCGCGAGTAGTTTTCAAGCGCGGTGCAAATCTCCTCCTTAAAATCGTCGATAACGACAAAATCGGGGAAGAACGGAATGAGATCTTCAATCTTGAGAAGATCGCAGCGTTTGAGAAACTCAATTGCCGATTTGATGCCGGCATCTTGCTGGATCTTCTTTTGCGCAACTAAAAGCCACAATCTCTTTCGAAGCTTGTCATTGCCTTCTGGTCGGTCTGCAACGATAGCAGCGAGATCAGTATCGTCGTGCTGAAGGGCTAGTTCCACGGCTTGCAAATACTGGCCCATGGAACTATAGATATGGACGCAAGACTGTATTCTGTTGTGCTGAATGCACAACCGCAATGCAAAGTCCGCATCATATGGTGGAGGTACTGGCTGTGACTCGAGATACGATAGAAGGACACCTTCCGAGGGTGAGGGGTGAGATGCCATTATTGAGATAAGAGTATTGTGGATTTCAGCAGGCACTTCCGCATAATTGTTGATGACAAACTGGAGGTATCGAACTGCTTGGTTCTGATTTAAGGGTCCATCGGCCTTCTCATTGTAACTGAGAAGCGCTGGTATTAGTCTTGGTGGATCGATAGAATTTCGACGCATTAAGATCTCGACCAACCCACCAGGCACATGGATCATCAGCACGCTGCCATACTTGTAGAACGTCTCCGGATCCGTCTGCTTGTTAAGCACGGTAAGTGCTTCTGTCCATTTCTCTCGCTGAACCCAGTAGGACAAAACGAAGTTGTAGTCGTTGATAGTATTGGCGAAAAAGAGCAATTCTTCTTCTCGATCATGGCTGCCAACAACTTCGTAGACGGTTTTGGCATCAAGATCGGATTTATACTTGGACACAAAGTCTTGGTACTCTCGCATTGTGCGTTGCAATTGCTCTTTGGCTCCTTTGGCGTCAGTGTTTTCTAGCAATTCAGCTTTTGTGGCTACCATATCATCTAAAGCATTGAGCTTTCCCATAAATATCTGGATTAGCCACGTTGCCATCATGGTCCGTTGCATCGTTGAGCTCTTTTTGTACGTCCCAAGCTTGGTTATCAAATACTTCCGTAGTGCATCTTCCTGGCCGCTGTCAATTAGGCTCAAACAGACCTCCTCGAAAGCTTTACTACTTTTCCCCCAGATACCAGCCGCCTCAAGATATTGTCCCTTGCTAGAAAGATGATCTCCGGAGGCTGTCGCCACCGCATCCTTTTGAAAAGCGTCTTTTGCAAATTTCAGTGCTTCATCGTAGCGCTGCTGCTTGAGCATAATCTTCCATATGTCTCGGTCTTCATCATTTGCGACTACCTCGAAAATTTCTTGGCTAGTGAAGAGCCAGAAGGTATTTTTCTTCTGGTCTGCAACGAGTCCTAATGTGGTTTGACCTGGTTCAAGGACAACCTGATCACAAACTGTGCTTCCGTCAAGGCGATTGACGGCAACGATGTGGCCTTCAACCAGGACGAGAATGTGCCACTGCGTTAAAGCCATTGAAGTGATTGGATCTTGTATCAGCTTACGACCTCCTCTAGCGGAAACCGTCTCTGGAAATTTCGACCTCGGGACAAATTTGGCTTCGTTGAAGATCTTGTTTGCAACAGCTGGACTTGCTGGGGAGGTTGACAGATTGCCATAGAAAATGCCCTGGGAATAGAGCCAGGCAAAACCCTGCTCATCCTGCTGATTGCCATCTGATTTGTGGGACTCAGGTGTTATAGCTAGGACCGAAGGTGCACTGACAGATGCACCAGATGTATCATGAGCAACAGGAGCTTCGTTCCGGAACAGGTCTGTATATATTGAACTCGAACCTTCGCGACCACGACCTCCTGTCTTTCCTAGAAAATGCAAGAGCCTGTTATGTGAGGCTACAAGTATCCTACGGAGATCGGATTGGCCAGGGATCGTATCTGTCCAGATACCAGTAACCGCGCCATCTGGCACCCTCCAAACTTGAGTCGTATATCCTCCTTCTCTTCGGAAAAACTCTGATGACTGCTCAATGTAGATCTCGTAAATGTTACCGTCCGTCGCCCCAATCAGAATTTCTCGAGTAGACGCTGAAGGAAGAGAGGGATTCCAAGCCACGCATTCGATTGATACTCCTCTCAATTTAAAGAGAGGCTTGGGCTGACGTGATTGCGTGTGCAGGTAGTAATTCTCTCCCAGGGTGGTGGTGATAATCAGGTGAGATGCGGAGGGATCCAAGAACATTCGCCGTATAAGTCCGACCTCTGCTGGCTTTTTGGGTAGGTCAACATCTGCGACAAGAATTAATTTCGAACATGACGATCGTCTGCAGGGAAGGCTGTCGTACCGTCTATGTCGGCGGGATTGTCCAGATCGATCCGCAATATCCTGCCAGTGGCCAGTGCCAGTATCAGGACATTATTTGCGACCTGGGCTGCCACAAAATCGGCAGCAATATTGAACTGGAGCTGAACTCGCTCAACATTGAAGATGGGAAGACCTGCGTCTGACGCATCTTGAAGGTTACTCGGCGGAGCATATCCACTGGAGATATTTAGCGCCATAACGCGCTGCCGTGACCAGTCACGACATCATCCAGTTCGAGTATATTTAATGGTCACCCATAATTGATCGTAGCTCGAAAACCGAGCTTGCCGGTAGCCTGGTGTGATACCTGTCAGGCCGTATGAGCGCTCATTGGCCAGGTATTCTAAGTGTGATCCCTGCGTTTTGATTGGTCAATCTCTGATGCAATTTTGCTTCTGCTCCGTACTCCTCCGTAATTTGTACGTATATCTACGCACGCTGCCCCTTAGTTAGATCGGACAACTTGCTTTCTGTGCCCTCTCTGCAAACTGTTACACACAGAGAGTATCCCACTTTCGAAGATAGACACCAAACCACTGGCCACCGAAGACGCTAGGTAACACCAAAGACTGGAGGTGCCCATGAAGGTGTTTCATACCATTGCGTCGTGTCAAAAGAGAGGGCATTTCACCGAATAAGTCTTTGAATGGAATGAGGGATAGTCGCTGCTTGTCCGATTTTAATTTAATTCAATTTTATATTTACTTTTTCCCTCTTTGAGACAAAGAGTATTTCCAGACCAATTGCGAGTATGCAGAACTAGTTCCTGTCAATCGGCGCAGTCTTCGTCGAGATGTTTGGGATTGTGTTAGCACGAGCAAGTATTGCTATACACGAACTAAGCACGCTGGTCGGGTATGTGCAATCAAATACTCCGTAAAGATATAATGATTACATCCATGCATCTCTTTTGCCACAGAGTGCGTGGCGAAGGAAATGCAATGACGTGTTACGGTTCAGCCATCGCGTAAATTCATCTTTACCTTGTAGTGCCTTTGATGAATTCCGCCCTTATCTCCTGCCCAGCTCGCCGACGCTCGCACGATCGCCTGCTGCCTTTGCATCTTTCTCTGAACCGTGACAAGACTCCGCATCTGCTGCTCAGAGACGCCAACTAGCCCCAGTGCGTCTCGCACGGCGAGTGCACGATCCCGAGTTCCTCCTTGGGTTCTTATAAGTGATTCAGCCGGATAGGCCAAAGAATTCTGGTCGGTGTTGTCGATTGTACCCTCGGTAATCGTTCGGCTGGAAGTCTCTTTGGTGGCCGAGGCAGTTCGACGAGCGAAAAGGCGGGCTTCTCGAGCCTTGCTCTTGGATTCGACAACTTTCCCAGAAGGAAGTGTGTATTCGCCTTCCGACAAGTCTTTGGATGCCGTCGTATCAGTCTTTCGAGCCCGTGATTTTGGCGCCTCTTCGTCGTCAGTGTCATGTTCATCGCTATCGGAGAAGTCCCAGAATTCGAGAAGCTCCGGTTCGCGGTCCAAGTTGATCATGCAATGACCCTTGTCAAGCATGTGCCGCCGAATACCTTCTGTAGACTGCTTGATCATTCCACAGTATAAGCATTCTTTGTACTCGGTAATAACAGTACGGAGATACCCGACGATTGTCTCGAGACTTGAGAGATGCTCAATCTCAGGAATGTAAAGGCCGTGCTGCAAGGACATGTGCTCAAGGTTGGTTTCCAGGCTGTCTAAATCCATGGTACAAAATAGACAGCAGTTGATCTGAGCCTTTTCACCGATGGGATCTTCAAACTCGTCACTCTCTTCCGCGTGTTCCTCTTCAGGCGAGGGCTTCACCACTGCTGAGGAAGGCGCAGCATCTAATGATTCTTGCTTGTTCGAAACAAGACTCGTTGCCACGTTCTCGGCATAACTATCTGCTGAAATTGGCGGCAAAGATGCCATTCGACGTTTGAGGTTATAGACACTATCAACTGGTGAGCCATTCATTTTCAGTGGGTGTTGTTCGCCAGATTCTTACTGCCACGGCTCTCGCATGTGCGTTCGTTGAGCCTGAGAGTTTTCGAAAACAAGGTCGCAAGTGTTGCATGGAAAGACCTTTTTGGACGACATGGCGTCTAAGCTAGATGAATTGCCTGTTGTGTGGCTTGTAGTACTACTCGACGATCCTCCCAACATGAATGATATACACCTGGGGATAATGGGATGTGAATGGCGCAATGATGAGCTCAATTGAAATTATGGTATTTGTTGAGTCCTGAAGGTCTATTTAATATCAATTTTCTTGCTCTCAATGTACGTAGTATTTCACATACCGTGCAAAGTGCATTGGATTGTTCAGTCGCTATCCTGGCTGCAGCAGGCCGATCGGCAAGGCTGTGCATGCAAAAGCCTCTCCAGTGACTCAGTGCCTCCTTAGTGACTCATTGCCTCCTCAGTGACTCAGTGCCTTCCAAGTGACTTAATGCCGCTCCCTACAGTCATCCATCTCGTCAATGTAACCATCAAAGTGCTCGAAAGCTGCCTTGGGATGAATTAATTGAAAATTGTGGAGGTATAGGCAGATTCCATCAATTAACAAGTGGTTTACAGAGTCGTGCCCTATCCCCTCCGTACCTGAACAGGGGTGTAGAATGTGCCAATTAGCGCTGTCGATCACTGCGGGGAGGCTCAAAATGTCAATAAACACCCTATTTGGGCCAGTTGAGGCCGTATTATCTAGCAATTGACTCCAATTGAGTGATGATATTGTGCCCAGCACTCTCCTTCGATACAGAGCCAAAACTGGCACTTTGAGCACTCATAATGAGTGTGTGAGCCTCCTAAAATAGCCGTAGAAATGCCATTATTGGCTGAGCGTGTAGTATCTGTTCCAAATGCGCGTTTGGGTGCCCTTTTACGTGTACAGCCTGGCGGATGAAGCTTTCCCCATTGACACTGTCCGCCGGACTTCTTTTGTATGGGTTTGTGGTGTCTTTGAAGTACTATAGTTGGTAGAGATTGTGAATCCTCCTTCTCCTTGGTTTTATTATTCGAATAGAGTAATTGAGAGGAGAGAGCCTTTATGAACTCTCTATGGCTATTGTGCGTATGCTGTGCGTTTGCTATGTGCGTTAGAGAGCTCCATAGCTATAGCAAATACGCATTAACGCGAGCAACGTCACTAAGGAAGTAGATCAAGGGCATCTGCGTATGATAACTTTGCTTATAATAGCAAGTAAACGCTGCTCGTAACTAATCAGCTTAATCTACCCCCTTTATATAATAGTTATAGTCATTAATAGCCTTTGGAATAAAGAGATCCTTAAAGGGTAAGCCCTTAAATACAGGGTCAAGGATACGTTGATTTTCAGAGGAGATTTTAGGGCATTTACACGTTTGTTAGATTCGATCTTCTGTATAATAGAGGCTATAAGCAGTCGTAATAGCACAAACAGTCTTATTATCTTGCCAAATAAAGGCTAGGGTATTATTATTAATGACTTGTGCTATTATAAAATCCTAGAGAAGCTCGTTATTATTATTAAGATAACGTTAAAGTTATAAGGTGTTACAGCACGTGAATACGCCAAGCACCGACAGGCACTACAGAGCTGCCTGGCACTCTGCGAAGGAACTATGACAGACTTAGACAGGACTGGACCCTGAACTACACACATGGTCAGACCTGGACGACGTAATAATCAGAGGTGATCAGGGTGAGCACTCATAAGCAATGATCAAAGGTGATCAGGGTAAGCACTCATGAGCAATGATCAGAGGTGATCAGGATGATCAACTCTGAGCACGAATCTTCTAGTCTATATAAGCACGCTCATTTCCCAGATAGTTTTATAGTCTTTGTAGTCAACTCATGTTATCAGCTTATACCTAAGTTGAAGACATCTTAGTATTGCTTACTGCACTTCCTGTTCTACTTAACTAACCCTTTGGACCTAGCTTCTAGTTGAGACTTATCTTAATCAGTTAAGCCCTAATACTTTAACTATTACTTTTAAGAATACTAAGTATAGTTAAACAGATATTATATATATTACCTAAAGATATACACTATATTAGTTACCTTAAGGCTAACAAGTACTGCTACTATTAAAGGCTAAGGAAGGAATGCATAGTTTAAAGTTATATTACTAGACTTATTTTATAGAGATAGAAAGAGACTTTAAGAGTTCTTAAACTAATTATAAATTAACTTTCTATTTTATGTATAAGTAATAGATACTAATAAAAAGAAGGTCTTATATATAGCCATCTTTCTTTAAGGGGCTATATATAACTAGTTTGAATCTTACCTTAAAGACAAACTTAAAGAGGTAATAAAGGACTAAGAACTAGATATGTAATAAATCTTTTATAGTTTTGCTAACTTTATAATTAAGATTAAATAAGTATATAGGGACATGAATACAATTAAGGAAGCCAAAAAAGACCTACTATAAATAAGGCAGAAGGGATCTGCTATAGATTATACTTTTAGATTCTACTAGATTACCTTATAAGTAGATTAGGAGGACTTCGCCTTATCAGCTGTCTTCTATAAAGGGCTAAAAGACTCTGTTAAAGATGACCTATTTAAGATTAATTAACCTAGCGAGTTGTTACCCTTAATTAAAATAGTAATTAAAATAAATAATTAAAACTATAAAAGATAACTCGAAAAAGAAAAAAAGAATTATATTACTATTCTAATATAATATTAAGCTAATATATAACATTTAAAATATAGAGTCTAAGGATATTACCTTACAAGATGAAACATGCCTATAGACTTAGACGTAACTTAAAAAGGAAAGAAATAAGGGTTACTTAAGAAGAATTAAGATAGTAAACTTGTAATAAAGAGACGTAAGAAAGGATTATGCCTACGTTACAGAAAACCTGGCTATTATACT
>NW_006916579.1:0-4607 GCF_000464535.1 Endocarpon pusillum Z07020
AAGGATATAATTTATAGAGATTTAAGCTAACTAACTAAATAGATACTTAATAAGATAAAGTAATTAATAATATCTTAGACTATCTAGCAGAAAAAGAGAATAATAGCAACAGCAATATATAAGTATTATACATACTATATAAAGCGCAGGAGCTGCTAGAGGAAGAAAGAGGGCAGAACGCTAGGGGCGCCTAAGATAAAGAAGGACTAACAAGATCTATTAAGGCGATCCTTTAAAGTATAAAGGATAGGCTAACGAAGATCAAGGAACAGAAACTACCTTAGGCGAACCCTTATTAGGAAGCACGCCCCCTAAAAGCGTTATATACTATAGTAGCGAAGCAAAATATAGCCGACGACAGGACATAGTGCTCCCTAAGACCTACTGCCTCTTATCGCCTAGCATAGACAGGTAACGCCCCTAGAAAAGGGGAGAAGGAAATCATAATCAAGATATATCTATTAAGGCGATCCTTTAAAGTATAAAGGATAGGCTAACGAAGATCAAGGAACAGAAACTACCTTAGGCGAACCCTTATTAGGAAGCACGCCCCCTAAAAGCGTTATATACTATAGTAGCGAAGCAAAATATAGCCGACGACAGGACATAGTGCTCCCTAAGACCTACTGCCTCTTATCGCCTAGCATAGACAGGTAACGCCCCTAGAAAAGGGGAGAAGGAAATCATAATCAAGATATCTGATGAAATAGTAAAGTACATAATATGTGAGGGGAAAGCAAAGGAACTAGTGGAAAGGATTAAGAAAGCGGCCCCTAGACTTATAGGGGTAAACAGAATAGGAAATAGGGACATCAAGGTTACAGCCTTATCTAAGGAGGCAAAAGCTGCCCTCCTAAAAGATATAGAATAGATTAAGGTAGTAAGGACTTTAGTGGCGCTTTAGCAGCGCACCTTTATAATTATAATATATAGCATCCAGGTAAACAGAGTAGACACTACCAAATAGCCAGAAGAGATCAAAAGGCTATAAGCGCTTAATAGTAGCCTATATAAAGATATTAAGATTATCAAAATAGACTAGTTAGCCAAGGCGATTAAAGATAAGAAGACCTTTTCCTTACTCCTAATCAAGGTAGAAACTGCTAAGATAGCGAACCAAATATTAACTAAGGGGTTTATAATTAATTATGAGCTTAAGCACTACAAACAGTTCATATATAGCCGCCTAACCTAATGCTATAACTGTCAAGGTTATAGACACTTAAGTAAGCAGTATAGATAACTTATACGTTATAGGCATTACGCGGCTCTTTATAATACTAAGGAGTGTCCTAACAAAGAGGCTATAAATTACTACTATTACGTAGTCTGTACGTAATCAGGGCATTAAGTATGGTCGCCCTTTTATAAGGTAAGATAGGCTAAGAAACTATGTCTGGTCAAGAATAAATAACTAAGAACCTAACCTTATTAAAATGCCTTGTCTTTAGCAAAGCCTTAGAACGCTCTAATAAGGGCTACTAAGTACATAAGTCCTGTTAGCAACTTAATAGACTCTAGCTATAATAGCAGTATAGTAATATCCTTAACTCTGCTAATAAGGCGCCTAAGAAGCAATAGCCTTTAGCGCCTTATAAATACTAAATCTAGGGATAAGGCCTTTGTTAAGGCTAAACATAGCCGCCTGCTCAGAAAGCTTACTACTATAGGCCCTAATAACTTTTAGGAGAATAGCTTTAATAAAAAAGTTATAATATATTAGATATTAAAACTCTACTAATCCTATAATATAATATATAAAAGGAAAGAGTAAGCACTATAATCTTACTCTTTAAAGACAATTATATTCTTAACTATAATATTATAGTTATTTAGGAGCTATAATATAATCTATAAATATATATCTTGCTTAACGCTTATAAAAGAGGCTTTACTTTGCTTTATAACCTAAGAGAAGACACTAGCATATACTTTTATATTAAAGATAATATAAATATTAATAGCTAGAAGGTCTACTACAAATCTCTTAATATCGTATTACTAGTAATTTAAACGCATTTTAGTAGCGAGCTAATAATAATATATATTTATAATATATATAGCAGGTCACTCGCCTTATACTTAGTAATAAAGGCGCTCTCTGTGATATTAGCGCTCTATAACCTTCTAGTCAGGCTAGAGGAGTATATCTTACTAAGAGACTTTAACTTATATTATCTATATTAGAGCGGAACCTTATATAATACTAAGTATAAAGCAATAGAGTAATTAATTAATCTTATTATTAATGCTATTATTAAGAGATATTAAGAAAGCTCTAAAATCTAAAGAAACTATAGATCCTTAGACTAAACTTCCTAAGTAATATTATAAGTTCCTGTCCTTATTTAATAAAGTTATTACTAATAAGCTTTTATTATACTGCCCTAGAGTAAATTATAAGATTAAGTTATTATTAAATACTAAACTATTATCTAGAGCCTTATATAGCATGTTTAAAAATAAATTAAAGGTCTTAAATAAAATATTAAAGGACTATTTATCAAAGAACTTTATTTATGTATCTAAGTCCTCTGTTGCTGCCCTAATCTTATTTGTTAAGAAACCTAAAGGAGGTCTATAGTTTTGTATAAATTACTAGGGCTTAAACACTATTATAATTAAGAATAAATATCTAATTCCCTTAATTTAAGAAACTCTAGATAAGCTCTGCAAAACTATATAGTATACTAAGTTAGATATTATTACTACCTTTTATAAAATTAGAATAGCCTATAGAAATAAATAGAAAATAGTCTTTTATACATATATAGGCTTATATAAATAGAATGTAATCTCCTTTAGCCTCTGTAATACTTTAGTCTCCTTTTAAAACTATATTAATAATGTCTTAGGAAAGGATATTCTAAACTAATTCGTCTTAGCATATCTTGATAACATCTTAATCTTTAGCAACTTGCTAAAAGAGTACTACTAATACGTAAAGATAGTACTAGACAGATTAGCTATTATTAGACTATAACTTAATATAGAAAAATATAAATTTAAAGTTTATAAGATAAAATACTTAGGAATAATTATTTAGAGCTGTTTAAAAAATAATAAACCTAGATAAATATATATAGACCTAAAGAAGATAACTATAATTTAAGATTAGGAGAAGCCTAATAATACAAAAGATATATAAAGTTTTATAGGATTTACGAATTTCTATTATTAATTTATTAAAGAATTCTTAAAGATAGCCTTATCTTTAACTAAGCTTACCTAAAAAGATATCTTTTTTAACTAGAGAAAAGAAGCCAAAAAAGTATTTTAGATACTAAAAGACATATTTATAAGCTCCTTAGTCCTATAGCACTTTAACCCTAATTTACCTTATATTATAGAGACAAATGTCTTAGATAACGTATATAAAGAAGTCCTGTTTTAACCTAATAATAAGGGGATTCTATAACTTATAACCTACTTCTTAAAGTAATATATTCTAGCTAAGAGCAACTATAAGATTTATAATAAGAAACTAATAGCTATAGTTTGTGCTTTTAAAGAATAATGCCTAAAGCTAAAAGGGTCTTAAGAACCTATATAAGTTATAATAGATTATAGGATTCTTAAATACTTTATATTATCTAAATAATTATCTTGTTAACAAGCCTATTAGAGCGAGTTCCTCTCTTGTTTTAACTTTATAATTAAGTATTACTCTAGATTATAATGTTGTGTAAATAAATTATCCTGCAGACTATAAGACAAAATTACTAATACTAATAATAATAGAAAGAAGTTTCTTAAGCAAGTAGTCCTAAAACTAAAGAATCTAGACCCTTAGATATTAGAACCTATTCCTATCTATCTAATTAAATCTATAAGAATTCTATGTTACTATAAGAAATTACTTAAGTTAAGAGAAGGCTCTAACATAATTATAAATAATACTATAGTCCTGCGCATAATAAACTTATAGCCTTAAATTATCTTAGAAAAAAATATTATTACTATATATTAGAATCTTGCTTAAGAAGATTCTTATTAAGTAACTTATTAATAATTTTTGTTTAAAGTTAAAAGGTCTCTTATAATTATATTAGCTAATTATTTAGTAAAAAATAATAAATTATATTATTAATAATACTTATAAATTCCTAAAAACAAAGAACTAAGACTCTGCTATATTAATAAATATTATAAATAGCTAATAACTAATTACTTAGACTCTGCAAAGACTTATAAGATTCTGTAATAATAATTCTATTAGCTAAAGATAATAGACTTAGTAAAGGAACAACTAGCTAAATGTCTTATATACTATTATACAAAACTCTTTTATAAATACTAAGGTTAACTATAAACACTAGAGCTACCTAAAAAATAGTAATAATACTTAACTATAGATTTCGTTATAAACTTCCCTAAATCTAATAATATTTTCCTTAGCGTTATAAGTATTTAGGTCTTAACAGACTAATTAACTAAGGAGAGATACTTAGCGCTTTATTATAGCATAAAAATAAAATATCTAGTCAGAATATTTATTTACTTTATTATTTATAGCTATAGTCTTCTTAAGTTAATAATATCTAATAGTAATCTATAGTTTATTAATAAATTCTAGAATAACTTATATAAAAGGCTAGGTATTAAAG
>NW_006916579.1:5176-16803 GCF_000464535.1 Endocarpon pusillum Z07020
AGATGCTCTAACTATTTAGTAATAGGACTAGTATTATTATTATACTTTTATAAGTAGCGTGACTACTTCTTATAAGGGTTTTTCCTATAGCGGAGAGCGTTCTAGGGCTCAGTTTAGCTTTGTCTTTACGTTAAGCTTAAGAAGGCGTTATTTGTGCTAGCTATGCTTTCTAGCACCTAGTGTTGTGGTAGCGTGACAGAGGCGTCCCTGCTATAAGTCAAGTTTCTTAATAATCCGGAGACAGCTTTTATAGATAAGTTACCTTATGCCTGTAACTGTAAGTCTGCAACAAAAGTCCATCTAGATACTATTAAGTAATAACAGAAGAGGCAAGGAGTAAGTCTCCGCTTTGAGGACTAGGATAGGCGTGGCCTTATAGGCCTTAACTATTACGCGTAAGCACCTGTTCTAAATAGGCAAGAGTTTAGTAGTATTTGATTTTGTGCTATATAACTTATTAGGAAGATGCTAAATAACTAATATATAAGTCATTATTAGTTTAATAATAATGTTATAAATATGTCTTATATATAAGAGGGAAGCGCCTTATATAGAAGTTAATAGAGCTATAAGTATAAGCATCTATTAAGTCATCTTTTAGAGCATCTTTTTAATATAAAGGCCTTATTTTAGTTAAGTATTAATCTAAAGTCCTAGTACTCTAATATTTATTTTTGTTACTATTAAAGTGCTAGCTATATTAATTATTTCTTTTATATTAAACTTCCTTAGGTTTCTTATAAGATAAATTAGCTTATACTTTTGTAGTATAAAGATAGCGCTATAATAATAGGCTTAGTATAAGCACTTATTATATAACTGCTTTAGGCATCTATAGTTCTTCTTTATGCTTTAGCTAAACGCAAATATACTAATATTATTAATAAAGCTAAAAATGCTTGCCTTAGTCTCTTAATAATTAGTAATATCTAATAGATCCGCATTATAAAAGAGGTATAGAATAAGCGAGACTAGAGAGCCCTAAGGGATCCCTGTATTGACCTCAAATCTCTTAGACGTCTTGTCGCCTATAAAGAGTGTAGAAGCTCTGTTTGACAGGAAGCTCGCTACCTATTTAGTGATCATAAGAGGGATCTTACGCTTTCTTAGATTATGGATTAATCGTCAATGCGACACTATATTAAAGGCGCTTGCTACATCCATGCTTAGCAAAGAAGCTACCTTGTCTCTCCCTTAGTTCTAGACTATATATATCTGTTCAGTTATGTCTCTAAGAAAATATTATATCGCTTAGCTAAGAAGGTAATTTATTATATTATAATAGACTCTAGCGTCTTGCCTATTATATTAAGTAAGACTATTAATTTATAGGCCTTAGAAGATAAGTAGTCTAGTTTATTAGGTTTTCTTAGAGTTAGCATATAAGTCTTTTGAAAAGTATAAAGGTAATATCCTAGTAATATATAAGCAGAGAATAAGTAGGTAAGTATAGGTGTAAGCTAGTTGACGCAGGCCTAAAGGATCCTGTTAGGGATCCTATTAGAGCCCAGGGCTCTGTCTGCTCTTATGCGCTAAATAGTGTTTTATACCTCCTTTTTAGTAATGGCTATAAGGCAATAATGTGCCTATAGATATACTACGTCTTTAATATTATTAAGTAGTGCCTCTGGTGATAACAGGAAGAAGGCAGCTTTAAGCACCTTAACCTAGTTATTAAAGGTGTGTGTTATAACGCCCTAGATTACTAGCAGTATAAACTTAAGGGAATTGTATAAGCGATACCTATTAGCTCTTGCTTATTTAGCGAGTTTCTATAGACCCCTAAGGTTATTATAAGTGTGTTTGATTCCTATTCTAAAGTCGATCCGCTTAGCTTTATTAATAGCTCGCTTTTTATAGTTGTTTGCTTATTAATACTGCGCCTAATCCTCTTCCTGTCTTATTAATATCTATATATAGCGAAGTTAATAAGTATTCCTTATTGCCTCTAAGCACTCTAGAGTCTAGAAAGACTTGTTATAGGCATTCTGTTGTGCCTATAGAACCACTTTACTAATAATCTTATTAAGATAGTCTTAAATCTCTACTACATAAGCGTTAATTATCTTAGGTATATTAAGATACCTCTTTAGTAGTACTATTATAGTTATTTCTGTTACCTTACTTATATTAATAAGCTTTTAGGCCCTTCTTAGCCTCTTTATATAAGGCGTGCTCTCTATATATAACTAAGTTAAGAGAGAAAAATAGTCAGCTAATTAGTATAAGTTATGTTCTACTTAGTAATAATTAAGTTATAAGATCTAATAGAGCAGAAATGAATACTAGGTTAATAGTTAAGCGGAGGCCCCTTATCTCTTAAGTAATAATGCCTAAGAGAAGAACTAGTTTTAGTTTAGCATTAGTAATAAGATTAATTAATTACTTTGTTGCTTTATACTTAGTGCTATATAAGGTTCTGCTCTAATATAAATAATATAAGTTAAAGTCTCTTAGTAAGACATGCTCCTCTAGCCTGACTAGAAGGTTATAGAGTACTAATATTATAAAGAGCGCCTCTGTTGCTAAGTATAAGGCGGGTGACCTGTTATATATATTATAAATGTGTATTATTATTAGCTTATTACTAAAATGTGTTCAAATTACTAGTAATGTAATATCAGGAGATTTATAATAGATCTCCTAGCTATTAATGTTTATGTTGTCTTTAATATAGAAGTATACACTAATATCTTCTCTTAGGTTATAAAGCAGAGTAAAGCCCCTTTTATAAGTGTTAAGCAAGGTATATATTTATAGGTTATATTATAGCTCCTAAATAGTTATAATATCGTAATTAAGAATATAGTCGTTTTTAAAGAGTAAGATTATAGTGCTTACTCTTTTCTTTTGTATATTATATTATAGGATTAATAGAGTTTTAGTGTCTAATATATTATAACTTCTTTATTAGGGCTATTCTCTTAAGAGTTATTAGGGCCTATAATAGTAAGCTTTCTAGGCAGGCGGCTACATTTAGTCTTAGTAAAGGCCTTATCCCTAGATTCAGCATCTATAAGGCACTAAAGGCTATTACTTCTTAAGCGCCTTATTAGCAGAGTTAAGGATATTATTATACTACTATTATAGCTAGAGTTTGTTAAGTTGTCAGCAGGACTTATACACTTAATAGCCTCTGTTAAAGCATTCTAAGGCTCTGCTAAGGGCAAGGCATTTTAATAAGATTAGGTCTTTAGTTATTTATTCTTAACTAGACGCAGTTTCTTAGCTTGTCTTACCTTATAAAAGGGCGATTATGCTTAGTGCTTTAATTATATATAGACTATATAATAGTAGTGATTTATAACCTTTTTATTAGAATACTTCTTAGTGCTATAAGAAGCTATATAGTACTTATAATATATAAGTTATTTATATTACTTACTTAAGTGTTTATAACCTTAATAATTATAATACTAAGTTAGGCGGCTATATATAAATTATTTATAGTGCTTAAGCTTATAATTAATTATAAATCCTTTAGTTAGTATTTAGTTTGCTATTTTAGTAGTTTTTACTTTAACTAAAAGTAAGGAAAAGATCTTCTTATCTTTAATTACCTTAGCTAATTAGCCTATCTTAATAATCTTAATGTCTTTATATAGGCTGCTGTTAAGTGTCTATAGCCTTTTGATCTCTTTTGGCTATTTAATAATGTCTACTCTGTTTACCCGGATGTTATATATTATAATTATAAAGATATATTACTAAAGTGCTGCTAAAGTCCTTATTGCCTTAATCTATTCTGTATCTTTTTTGTCTTCTTAAATAAGGCTATAACCTTAATATCCTTATTTCTTATTCTGTTCATCCTTATAAATTTAAGGGCCGCTTTCTTAATCCTTTTTATTAGTTCCTTTGCCTTTCTCTTGCACACTATGCGCTTCTCTGTTTTATTAAATATCTTGATTATAATTTTCTTCTCCCCTTTTCTAGGGGCGTTGTCTGTCTATGCTAGGCGATAGGAGGCGGTGGGTCTCAGGGAGCATTATGTCCCGTTATCAGCTATGTTTCGCTTTACCGCTGCAGCGTATAACGCTTTCGGGGGGCGTGCTTGCGTGTGAGCTATCCGGACGGATTATAAATAGAGAGGTTCGCCTTACCTAATTAAGAAAGCCTAAACTTTATTATATAGCAGGAGGCCGGATTAGGAACTATAAATGCTCTATAGCTTATAGTGTAGCCTATGCACACATAGGCCTTACTTGCTAGCGTTAGAATATATAAATCTGTGTATAGCTACATTATAGATAGATTCTTTAGCTTTCATTTTAGTAATCTATAGACTATTAACTTGTTCTAGTTTTAAGCTATTGTAATAAATGAAAGCTTAATACTTACTTGTTATTCTAAGAGATGATATAAAACTCTCTTATCTGTAGTACAGCTATTAGAGAACTTATCTAGGGTTATTTGACTATGTAAGAAAGTCATTACTCTAGGAGTAACACAAGGTCCGTTTGATATAAACACCCCGCCTGCCTCTTCTTGCTGCTATTAGTATAATAAATTTAGGGTTAACGTTCCCTATAGCATTTAGCTATTACCTGTCATGTATCACGTTAGAAGCAGGTAACGAGTGCGCAAGATCTTCAGCCTATGTTAAGTACTATCCTAAGACTGCAGAGCCGACGAGGATAGCACTAGGGTCGCTCTTATATAGCGAGCATGCCCCTTACTAATGCATAGTGCTAATTAATACCCGGCGGCCCTAGCGCTAACGGCCAACAAGCATAGCAGCCGTAACATTACTCTTCAGAAAGCACAGAATTGTTCAAATTCTTCTTTAATTACCTCAAACGTAAATGCTTTATTAAGAATATATCTTCTTGCTGTATTATTATTAGAGATTAAGCTGCTAGTCTCCTAATAGCTATGTTTATAACTCTTTTAAATACTCTGTTATAAAACTGCGACTAGTATATAGTTTAAGTAATGCTAAGGCGATTTCAAACCTCTGATTATAAAAAGGATAACGTTAACGTCTTACAGAATCTTTATTAGATCTATATTAAGAGTTCTATGTTTAAAGAGCTTTAGATTAATTGTCAGAAGCTCCTTAATAAGCTACAGCCTATAGAGAAGAAGTGTTACAAATCCTCCCGTGACCTATGCTAAGGACTATATTCCCTGTGGCACTAATTATGGCTTATAGAGCTCATCTTGGACCTAGCTTTCTGCCGCTATTCTAGCCATTACTGACGACAGATACCTATAATTGTCTGTACCTGGCCTCAGCGAGATAAGGGGCACAGACATATATATAAAGCATTATGTTCCCACTTTTATTTCCTTTTCTTTACGCTTTGTCTTATATATTAGGCCTAACTATAGCTCTTCTGATAATAATATTAATTAATAAGAATTAGATATATATAATAGTATTTATACTAATATTAGTAGCCACTTATAAAGAAGAAAAAGCTTTTTGCTTAAAGAAGAAGATTAAATATTAAGAAGTCCTCTAAAAAAAGGAAACTTAGGAAAAAAAATATTAAGACCTTAATAAAGGTACTAATATTAAGATTAAGGCTCTAAAGAATCAACTTTATAATAAGGAAGAGATTATCTAGAACCTTTATAATAAGATTTTAGTAATACTAAAGCTGCAAGTTTAAGTGGAATCTCTATTAAGGACTCTAACGGAATGAGAGTTGCTGCCTTAAAGGCAGGCCTCGTTAGAAGCGACTCTGAGCCTCTTAATAATACTTGATCTGAAGACAGAGAAGCTGCCTCACCTAGAGGTATTTAAGGACAGGCCTCCTCAAGAGTTTCACTCCTAGTTATTAGTTATAAAGATGAAGTTTATAGTTAATACAGCACTTTTTCTAACGGAACTGTCTAAGATCGCCTACGTATAGTTACATACTAGCGGTAATACTCGTGAATTGCTTAAGTCCTACTTCAAAGACTTTAAAAGGGCCTAGATTTCAGATATCTTTACAGATATAGCAAATTACTTTGACTCCCTGTTTCAGCAAGAGACTGCTTGTCAGGAGTACTACTACCTATAGTAAAGGCAGCAGGACCTTACTATCTTCTTAAGGGACTTCTAACAACTTTCTTATAAAGTAGAAGTCTAAAAAAAGGACTAGATTATAGACCTTTAAAATAAGGTTTAAGATAATCTAAAACAAGTAATTATTCTCTGCAAATATATATTAATTTAGAAGATAATTACTAACCTAATGTATATTAATATAAATAATTAATATATTATATTAAATAAACTAGTAACTAACGCTAACATACTAAAGAAACCTTTAGTTTCTAGTACTTATTAATCTGTTAACAAATTAATAGTAAAGAAGAAAAGGCTAGTAGCTAAGCTATAACTTCTAAGAAATATATTTATAGTAAGATACTACTATTATAAGAAACTAGGACACTATATAAAGAATTATTCTTAGGCACAAAAGCAATCAGGAAAAGAGTTATCTGCTATTAAGACGTTATAAGCAGGCCTAATAATACAACTAATAAAGAAGCTATAAGAATCCTTATTATAGTAGTAAAAGGCGATTTTAAGGCTCTATTTCTAATTAATATTAGTATTAAGAAAGAAAGAGAGAAATTAATAATATTAACATTATTAAATATAGAATATTAGTTAAGCATAATTATAAACTATTAATTAGTAAAGCAACTTTATAAGAGACTACAAATTAATATAGTAAACCTAGCTAAACCTATCCTTATCTCTGATTTTATTAATAAAATCTACTAATCTATCTCTTAAGCCTTTCATTTGCTTATACACGTTAGTAAACACTAATAAGAATTATAAATCTTTTATATAATAAAGGCTATATACCTTATAATCTTAGGGAAGAAGTAAATAAGACTATATAACTATATTCTAGATCCTAGGGATTTGTTAATAAAGTTTATAAGAGATTATAATTATAAAGAGTAACTTATATTTTAATAGAATTATAAGAGTCAAAATAATAAGCCTAAGACTAAGGAGTAAGCAACAGAGGAAGAACTAATAAAGAAGTTATATAAAAAGATTAACTATACATATATAGCTAAATCTAAAGCTAACTTAATCAGGAAATTATTACTATAAGTAATAAAGATTCTTAAGTGTCCTAAAACCGCCCTAATCATCTCGTGATTTATATGCCTTATTAAGGTAAAAAAGACTCTAAATAGCAAGACAACTATAGCTATTACTTACAGAAGGAAGATTAAAGAGGCCAGAGTAGCCTAGCATAGTACTAAGCTTGTAAGCATTATAGTATTTAAGCGATTATTAATTACCTCTAGTACAAAAATATTCATTATTATAATAAAGGATATAAATAAATATATTAAGAAACAAATCTAGCTAGAACTAAATCTAAAAGAGGTTCTTCTAATAGAATCTCAAGAATTTATAGATATATTCTTAAAGGAGGCTTCTGATACTCTTCTAGAGTATAAAGAGGAATATAACTATAAGATTAAATTAGAAGTAGGTGCTAGGCTGTTACAGACGCAGTCCTTATATAAGATAAGCTTAGATAAGCTTAAGGTAATTAAGAAATATATTAAGAAGCATCTTAAAAAGAGATTTATTAAACTAAGTATTGCCTTATTTATATTACTAATTCTTTTAATACAGAAACCCTAGGAAGGACTTTGCTTCTGTATTAATTTTAGGGATCTAAATACTATTATAAAGAAGAATAACTATATTATTCCTCAAATTAATAAGATTATAAGTCTTCTTAAAAAAGCTATAGTCTTCTTTAAGCTAGATATTTAATAGATATATTACTAGATTCGTTTAGTGATTAAGAAGGACTGCGAACTTACTATATTTAGTACTATATATAAT
Organism: Endocarpon pusillum Z07020; assembly: GCF_000464535.1. Lineage (NCBI taxonomy): Eukaryota > Fungi > Ascomycota > Eurotiomycetes > Verrucariales > Verrucariaceae > Endocarpon > Endocarpon pusillum. Next base: position 13,002 of record NW_006916579.1, read on the forward strand.
AACTACTATTATAAGGTATTATTATTTAAATTAACTTTTATATTAGTAATATTCTAACGCTTTATAAATAAGAAATTCATAAAGGTACTTAGAAAATTTATTATATTATATCTAGATAACATCTTAATCTTTAGCTAATTAAGAGAAGAACACAAGCAATATATATAAGAAGTCTTATAGATTCTCTGCAAAAGTAATATTTAGGCTAATATTAAGAAATATGAGTTCTATATATAGTTAGTAAAGTATCTTAGGTTAATTATAACTTTAGAGAATATTTAGATAAATCTAGAGCATATATAGATTGTTTAAGAATAAGAGAAACTTAAGCTAGGAAATACTTGCGTAGTACAGAGATTCTTAGGGTTTATTAACTTTTATTAATAATTCTGCTTAGGATTTAGCAAGGTAGTAAGGCTACTAAATAACTTATTAAAGAAGGATGCAAGGCATATTTAGGATGACTATTATATAGAGATATTCTAAGCTCTAAAGGACCTAATTTCGCAGGAGCTAGTCTTAACTTATTTTGATCTTAAGAAGGAAACAGTTATAAAGTATAACACAAGTAACTATATAGTTAGTAAAGTACTCTTATAATAAGGAAAGGATAAAGAACTCTATCTAATAATATTCTTTTTAATAAGTATAATACTAATAGAGCATAATTATATAATTTATAATAAGGAACTATTAACTATTATTTATTATTTTAAGAAATAATTATTAGAGCTATACTTACTAAAAGAGAATTTTATTTAAATATTTATAGATTATAAGGCTCTAGAGTATTTTATATTAATAAAGAAGCTAATATATTAATAAGTATATTAGGTAGAATTATTATCTTAATATAACTTTAGGATTAAATATTACTTAAAAGCTACTAATAGAAAAGTAGACGTATTAACTAGGCAGGAGACTAAGATCCTAAGAGCTAAGGAGAACCCTAATCTATATTAGACCCTGCTGTAAGCGAATATACTATCTAAGGAGGTAAAGAATAACCTGAAGATCTTAGTAATACAGGCATTGCTAGAAGAGGAAGATTTATTACTTTAAGAGAGGATAGAAAAGGAGAATTATGTTAATAAAATGTTTAACATAATCTAGATAAAAAAATAAGTAGAAAACCTTAAAAAGAAAATATTTAAGTATAATATTCAAGATTATAAAGATAAAGAAGAAATATTATAGTATAAAGAAAAACTAGTAGTGCTAGTAATAATAATAATAGACGTGATTTAGAAGATTTATAAGAGTAAGGAAATAGGGCACTTAAGCTACATAAAGACTAAGAAGGCTATTATAAGTAGTAAGTACTATATTATAAACAGATATATATTAGTTAAAAGATTTCTGTGAAATTACTATAGCTGTAAGAGGGCCAAACCTGTATATTAGCTTCTTATAGGCCTGTTATAACCTCTTTTAGTTCTTAAGCGTTCTTAGCAGGACATTATAATAGATTTTGTTATAAGATTATTATTATTAAGAGGGCATAATGCTATTTTAATAGTTATAAATTAGCTAAGTAAGGAATACTATTATATTCTTTATATAGCTATAAAGGAGGGCATAACTTTAGAAGAAACAGCTAGAATACTATACAGATATATATAAAAGCTTTATAAGCTTCCTTAAATAATTATATTTAATTAAGGACCCTAATTTATAAGTAATATATAAGAGTAATAGTATTATATCCTAAGAATTAAGGTAAAGCTCTTTATAATATATTATTCTTAAATAAATAGTTAGATAAAGATCTTTAATACAGAAATAAAATAATATTTATAGGCCTATATAGACTTTATATAAGATAATTAGAATAATCTTCTTCTTAATACTAAATTTATTATAAATATAGTTATATTAGAATCTACTTAGCTCTTATTATTTATAACTATATATAGATATTAGCTAAGAATAAGCTTTAATAAGCTTGAATCTATAAAGATAACAAGAATATATATAGCCTTAAGGAAGACAGAAGACCTAGCAAAGCTAATAAGGAAGATTTAGAAATAGGTATAAAAGTATTTAAAGGCTATATAATTGCGGCAATAAGAGCAGATGAATAAGCATTATTAGGAAATTGATTTTAAAGAAGAAGATAAGGTCTAGCTATTAATAAAAAATATTAGCATAATAAGACCTTGTAAGAAACTTAATTCGAAATAGATTAGGCTATTCCTTGTTATAAAGAGGCTTAGGCAGAGTTTTGTTTAGAACTGCTCTTATTAATAAGGATTTATAACGTGTTTTATATATTACTACTGACTAAGGACTCTGCTAACCCTCTGCTAAGGCAGAAGTACTTATAGCCTCTGCTAATAAAGACAGAAGAAGAGGAGGCGTAAAAGGTTAAAGATATAGTTGACGTTAAGAGAATAAGCAAAGCATAAAAGATATAAGCAAGATAAGTAGGCTGGCTAGAGGACCTAACCTATTACTTTATCTCAAACTTTAAGGGCTTTAAAGACCTGCTTAAGGACTATTTTAAAAGGCACCTAGTAAAAGAAGTACCTAATTAATTAATTTAAGGCTAAGTATAGAAAATCTAATAAGGATATTACGTAATAGATTTAGCTATATATATATAGTTAAATATTAGATTAACCTAATAAGGAATTATTAAGCTTAGTAATATTAAAGTAAAAATAGACTTGCTTTCTTATACTTTTAATTAAGAGTAATTAATTTTTTAGAAAAGAGGATAATATAATAGATAATGCATTTTCTTTATTATAATATAAGAAATATATAGGCTAGCTATATACTTAAGAGGCAACGCTTATAACTAACTTGTAGCAGTAAGCAAACTCCTGCTATAAGGCGCTTGTCAAAACATGTAAGCTATCCGGACAGATTACGAATAAAGAGGTTCGCCTTACCTGATTAGAGAAGCCTAAACTTTACTATACAGCAGGAGGCCGGATTAGGAACTATAAATACTCTGTAGCTTATAGCGTAGCCTACGCACACATAGGCCTTACCTGCTAGCGTTAGAGTATATGTATCTGTGTATAGCCATATTATAAATAGATTCTCTAGCTTTCGTTTTAGCAATCTATAGACTATTAACTTGTTCTAGTTTTGAGCCATTACAGATATTATATTAGAATAGTAATATAGTTCTTTTTTCCTCTTTTGAGTTGTCTTTTATAGTTTTAATTATCTATCTTAATTATTATCTTAATTAAGGATAACAACTTACTAGATTAATTAATCTTAGATAAGTTATCTTTAATAGAGTCTTTTAGCCCTTTATAGAAGACAGCTAATAAAGCGGAGTCCTTCTAGTCTACTTATAAGATAATCTAGTAGAATCTAAAAGCGTAGTCTGTAGCAGATCCCTTCTGTCTTATTTGTAGTAAGTCTCTTTTAGCTTTCTTAACTATATCTATATTCTTATATACTTACTTAATCTTAATTATAAAATTAGTAAAGCTGTAGAAGATCTATTATGTCTCTAGTTCTTAATCCTTTAATGCTTCTTTAAGCTTGTCTTTAAGGTAAGGCTCAAACTAGTTATATATAACTCTTTAAAAAAAGGTAATTATATATAATATCTTCTTCTTATCTATATTTACTACTTATATATAGAACAAGAAGTTAATTTATAGCTAATTTAAGAACTCTTAAAGTCTCTTTTAGTCTCTATAAAAGAGGTTTAAAAGTACAACTTTGAATTATACGTTTCTTTCTTAGCCCTTAATAGTAGCGATAAGTTTTAAAGCAACTAATATTATATATGCCTTAAGTAACATATATAATATTTATTTAACTATACTTAGTA
>NW_006916580.1:0-14640 GCF_000464535.1 Endocarpon pusillum Z07020
TATAATAAAAACAAAAAAGAATACTATAAAACTAGGTTTTTAATAGTAAATAAATAAAATCTACTAAGGCAGGACTATAAATAATAGGTAAGCAAGCTTAAGATAATAATAAAAGCATGTACTATAAACTGCGGAATTAAAAAATTATAAGAGTATATATAGTACATTAGTAGAAGATTCTAATTCTAATAATATATAGGCAGGTGTTAAGACATGTTTATAAATGTATATATATATACATATATAAATAGGTGCGGTCATCTATTCAGCCTAGTCCTGAAAGAGACTAGCGTGCTAATTTTCTGTGCTATAGCACAAGAAATCCCTGCACGCTAGTAGGTTACGTAAAGTTAGCTGTACATATACAGCTAAATCCCCTTTAAGTAGTTAGCTTAATAAGCAACACAACAGAAGCAAACCAGCTATGCTAGGGAGCGTTTATATACAAAGAATGATAGCAAGTAATCTTAGACTTTATCTTTAGCGTAGACTAGACTAATATAATTAAGTAAGAACTTTACTATATATAAGCAAATAGAATCTAGAAGCAAGTTGTCTCTTTTATAGAATCTAATATTATTATAAGCAAATAGGGCAGAGATGAGAGAAGCAAAGATCTGTCCATAGGCAGCGCGTGGGATACGCTGTCAAGTCGCAGCTGCGGCGAAAGTGGTGAGGATGGTGAGTGAAAATTTTTCACACCGCTAAAAATTTTCACCGCAGGCAGTCAATAATAACACTATTGAACAACAGCCACTTCTCTCATTGTATGCCTGTTATAATAATCCTTCGAAATCAAGTTACTCTGCATTAGTGACTGCCTGATTCCTTAGAGAAAACCTGATTCGAGACACCTCCCCTCTGGAATTGACATAGCCATCCGCCGGCTATGCGTTTAGGGCACGCATTATAGGCGACCTCGGCGACACAGTGTCAGCACTGTACGCCAACTCAATCTAATATGCGGAATCCTGTTTCTACTCTATGGTTTCCCTCTCTGGCCTCCTTTATAAAACAATATAATGCGAATCGCAGACGATGAGAGCACGTTTACAGGTCTGTTCTTAATAAGGATATAACAGAGATAAGAGATTAAAAGTATAGGTGTTACAAACACTTATTAATAAGCTATTATGAACTAGAGTTAATATCTAATCTCAGAAGTATATTAGGCCCTTACTAAGATCAAGATATATATTATATATAGTATATTAGCAAGTTATATATATAGCGTTAATAAGAGCGTTAAAGAGAGAGGTTTTTCTATAAAGCAGGAATGCAGTCTTAGTAAATACTGTCAGAATAAGGTTCTCTGACTTTAAGCACGAAGTCAAAAACAGACACAAGTATAAAGTAGCATATATAAATAGCAACTAGGTTCTTATGTTAGACTGACCTAAGTATATTGTTTACATCTCGCAGACTTAATATATATAAAGTTATATTATATCAAGACCTATATAGAAGCTCTTAAAGCACCTGCATTAGGTATAAGAATAAAAAAAAAATACTTATTTACTTATAATAATATTAGATCTTGTAAGAAAGATAACTTACTTTTTAGTCTTATTTACTTATAGTATAATAAGTTTTTACTTAATTATATTAATCTAGTTTATATTAAAGATAAGATCTAAGATTACTTATTTATATATTATTAAAATCAGGATCTTTTATTAATATATTATATATGCTTTTACAATCTTTTAATTCTATAATTTAAAGTACTTATCCTTATTATTATTTAAAGTTTACTTATTTATTACTTATAGTTCTGTCTTAATAATTTTATTTATTTATTATTAAAGACCTAATTTTTTAGTATTCTTTTCTATTTTTATTATAATTATCTTCTTATCTTTCTAGTTATCTAATATTAAAAAAACTTTAATTAATATCTTGATAAGTGCCTTTATTAAAGAATTAGTTTCCTCTATTATTAATATAAGAGATGCCTAATTCGTTAAGTTAACTATATATAATATAGCTAAATTTGGTTTAATATCTTAATTAGTATTAGACTTCTTTTAAGGTTGTTCTCTTAATATATAATTTAATAAGGAATTAGGGGTCTCTCTTATACAAAGATTAATAGTTTTATTCTTCTAAAGCTTATTAAATATTATAACTAAGGAACAAGTTATATATCTAAGATCTAGTATATAAATATAAAACTGCTTTATTATATTCTCTTTATATTTTATAAATACTTCTATATAGCTAGAGTCTATTAACTTATCTTATCTCTCTAATATTAGTAATAACTTTAGACTTATATATAAATAATACTTATATCCTTAGATCTAAATATAATTAATTAAGAGTTTTGTTCTAGTCTAGTTTTTCTTAAGAGTAATTCTCTGTCTATTTATCCTTAGGCTAACTACTATTTAGTTATTATTACAGCATGTGAACACACTAGGCACTAACAGGCCTTAGAGGCTGCACAGACCCTATATAAAGAGACCTTAGAACTAACCAAGCCTAAGGGGCTTGGCGAAAGAACACGCTTATATAGAGACAACCTTAAGTAAGGTGTTTATAAGAAGAGACTAATAAGCAACGCTTATAAGCGCTTATAAGTAAGTAGTTATAAGTATAAATCTCTTAGCCTATATAAGCACACTTATTTCCTAGATAGTTTCATAGTCTTTATAGTTAACTTATGTTATCAGCTTATACCTAAGTTAAAGACATCTTAGTATTATTTATTATACTTCCTATTCTACCTAACTAACCCTTTAGACCTAGCTTCTAATTAAGACTTATCTTAACTAGTTAAGCCCTAATACTTTAACTATTATTCTTAAGAACACTAAGTATAGTTAAACAGATTTTATATATATTATCTAAAGATATATATTATGTCAGTTACCTTAGGACTAATAAATACCGCTACTATTAAAGGCTAAGAAAGGAACGTATAGTTTAAAGTTATACTAATAGACCTATTTTATAGAGATAAAAAGAGACTTTAAGAGTTCTTGAACTAGTTATAAATTAACTTCTTATTTTATGTATAGATAATAGATATAGATAAGAAGAAGATCTTATATATAGCTACCTTTCTTTAAGAAGCTATACATAATTAGTTTGAACCCTATCTTAAAGACAAACTTAAAGAGGTAATAAAGAATTAGGAACTAGATATATAATAGATCTTCTATAGTTTTACTAACTTTATAGTTAAAATTAAATAAGTATATAAGGATGTAAACACGATTAAGGAAGCTAAAAGAGACCTACTATAAATAAGGCAGAAGAGATCTGCTGCAGACTACACTTCTAGATTCTATTAGATCGCCTTATAAGTAGACTAGGAGGACTCTACCTTATTAGCCGTCTTTTATAAAGGGCTAAAAAACTCTGTTAAAGATGACCTGTCTAAGATTAATTAATCTAGTAAGTTGTTACCTTTAATTAAGATAATAATTAAAATAAATAATCAAAACTATAAAAGATAACTTAAAAGAAAAAAAAAGAATTATATTACTATTCTAATATAATATTAAGCTAATATATAACGTTTGAAATATAAGATTTAAAGATATTATTTTATAGGACAAAACATGCTTATAGATCTAAATATAACTTAGAAAGAAAAGAAATAAAAGTTAATTAAGAAGAATTAGAATAATAAAAGTAAGTAGAGAATTTCTAGCAAACTAGTAATAGAAAGACGTAAGAAAGGACTATGCCTATAATATAGAAAATCTAGTTATTATATTAAGGATTATTAAGATGTAAGGCAATAATTAAGCACTATAGAAGAGAGTCTAAAGAAAGACTATAAGTTCTAAAGAAAAAACTAGGTAGATAAGAAATCTATAAGTAAGAAGGGTAACTTTAAAGAAATATTATAAGGATAACTAAGGAAAAGTACATCTAAGACGTTATATTATCTGTTATCTTAGACTACTTATTCTATAAAAAGTTATATAAAGGTCTTAGAAATTAAGAAACTAGATTATATCTAATTATTAATAAATTTATAAATAAGAGTTAAATACTTTAATTAAGATTATAGACGAATAATAAAATATAAATATATTATATAAGAGGCTTAAATAAGTGTAAAGTGAATCTTCTAAAGCGAATAAGCAAGTAATAGTAAGACTAAGGCTTATAAAGCTAGAGAGAAGCTATAGCTTTCTAAGGAGACGGTAGCGAAACACGTGCGGCCTGCATATATTAAGCATACTCCTTAAGAGGATAGATGAACAAAGAAGGAAAAAAATACCAGGAAAGGAAAAGCTATACTAATTAGTAACAAATAATGAAAGACTAAATAAATATTACTAAGGGTCTTAAAAAAGAAGAGGAAAATAATGACAGAGTAGCAATAAGCGAAAGAGAGCTAGTAAAGCAGCTCAACATAATTATTAAATATGTACTATAGAGACTATATACAGAAAACGCAGGGGAAGGGGTTAAGACAAGGCTTAACTATATTAAAGTGCTACTAAAGACCTTCTCTAAGGCTATATATAACCCCTAATCCTAAGGCGTGACCTAGGCAAGCATTGCCACAATAGGGATGCGGCTAATAGGCGGTTTGCCTACAAATCCCCTTATTAATTATAATCAGGGTCTAAGTACCTTAAACAAAAGAGTTACTAAATAAGAAAATACTTAAAGAAGAGTTAAGAAAATAATACTAGGAGCAGTAGTAATTCGGGTACTATATAGCAGTAATATTGATGTATCCTTATTAATAAAAGCTGTAAAGGACAAGGCATAAGCTCTTCCCTTTACTAAGGAGTTCAAGATCTTTAAGAGGGACTACTAAGTTAAGATACTAAGGGTACCTTTATTAGTACTAGTAGTAACAGGAAAGGAGGCAGATAATGCGCTTTTAGCGTAGGCTATCTATAAAGCTTCTAAATTCATTGCCCTAAGGCTCTAGATTATAAGAATTAGATAGCTTTACTTTTACAAAACGCCTATATAACACTTATAAGACGTATATAAAGAGTATGTTAAGACAAAAAGATCTCTAATAGTAGAATTCCTGACAAAAGAGATGCAATATATAGCACTCTGTAAAGGGCTAATTATAGACGCCTAGCTATTTAAAACACAGCTGTTTAAAAAGTCTCTTTAGATCACACAATATTTTAAGTGTTAGTAGTAGGGTCATACTTAATACGTATGCAGGAAGCAGGCGTATTACGCGTAATGCGCAGGTTAACACACTACGTCAGAGTATATAACTAAGAGAGTCTTATATGCTAATTATAACAAGTAGCACAGAGTATAACAGAGCCGGGTATGCCTGTCCTACTAATTGTACTATAAAGATATCTAGCGTAGACAAATCGCACTATATATGTAAGCGTATAACATGCGCACAGTTATAACCTGCGGCACAAGCGCAGAAACAAAACAGTTAGCCCTAGGCTAACAAGTACAGGGTAACAAGTAAACACTAATCTCTCGCAAAAGGACAAGAGCCTAGTCCTTTGATATAGACAATAACTAACGCTATGCCAGACAACCCACTTACATTAAGCAGGCAGCAAGAAGCTTCTTCTAGTAGAGGCTTACTATTAATTAGAATAGTATATTTATATTATAGGTAAGAAGCATAAAAATCGCAAAGGCAAGTAATGCTAACCTAAGCTTAGATAAGCTATAGGCTCTTAATTATCTAATACAACTATAGTAATAGCAACTTATAAAGGAGCTATGCCCTCTTTAATAGCTTTATATAGCTCTAAGTCTTAGTAATTTAAGAGCTAATTTTTAATAGACATACTCAGTTTATCTATTGCTTTAAGCCTTATAAACTAGCCTATAAAGTCTGCTTTAAAACTAGAGTATACTTTATAATAAGGCGAGATATAAATATAATAAACTAGAAGCGAAAACAATATAGCCTAAATATAGTAAGTCTGGCCTTAATTACTTAAAATAGCAAGCTAATAATTCTGAATATATATAACCTATGAGTAAGCGGACTATATATATATAAATAAAGATATATAGCCCACCCTCTTAGTAAGGCTAAGAAAGAGATCCTATTACTAGGAGACTTTAATACCTATTACTCTGCTTAGGGAGGCACTAGTATTATATGTAAATAAGGTACAAATCACCTACTTAATAAAGCTAACCACTATAACCTTAGACTGCTGACCCTAAAGGAAGAGGCGACCTGAAAGAGGGGCACCCGCAGCTTAGTAATTGACCTTATATTCGTGTTATAAGCGCTAAGCGATCAAGTAATCTTCTGTGGCCTAAAAGAGCGTTAGGCCCTGCCACAAGACTACATCTTTATCAGGATAGATCTGGACATCTAAGCGCTATAAGGATCGCCGGCAAAACGTATATAATTTGCACTTACAAAGCTAGACAAGGAAGGCCTTATAAAAGCACTATACTAAACTTAATAGGACTAAACAGAAAGCCTATTACAAAGTATCTAAGAAGCCCTAGAGACCCTACTACTATAGTACTACCCTAGAGCTAGACTAAGCCTAAGGGCACGCCTAAGTTAGTCCCCTAAAGCTAGCGTACTACTAGCACGCATAAAGCATACAAGACGTAAATATATTACTACTTATAAATAAAGAGACCTCTATAGCTTTAGATGATCTTCTAAAAAGCTAAAGAAAAAGATATAGCAAGTATTAAGAGCGAACTAAAGACGCCTAGTTAATAACTTAACTAATACTAAGAAATAATAGAGGAATAACAGGCTTTAGAGGCTTTTCTAATAGAGTAGACAAGTAGTAAGAAAGCTATACACTGACCTTTATATCCTTGCTCTACAGCAGAATAAGAAAGGCGAGCTAACTATATCAGATAACAAAAGGGCTTAAATCCTGACAGAGAAATTCTTCCCGGCACCCCTAGTAAGCCTTATAAATCCCTTGCGGCCTATATATATGACTCAGGCGAACTGACTCTTATATCCCTGCTCTACAGCAGAATAAAAGAGGCGAGCTAACTATATCAGACAATAAAAGAGCCTAAATCCTGGCAGAGAAATTCTTCCTAGCACCTCTAGTCAGCCCTGCGAACCCCTTGTGGCTTACATATATGACTTAGGCGAACTAGGCACTAGCACTTAATAGCTTTATCTTAGTAGAGGAAGTATTAGCGGTGATTAACAGGCTGCTAAGCGGGAAGGCTACAGGGCTAGATAGTATCCTAAACAAGGTCCTTAAAGAAATCGCCTTAGAAATCGCAGCTAGACTAGTACATAATATTTGTATAGCCTTTACAAGTGATACGCTTCTAATACAGTATAAGAAATTAATTACAATAGTCCTATATAAAGAGGGCAAGAAGGACTACTCGCTGCCTAGCAGCTATAGACTAAATGCCCTAAAGAACACACTAGCAAAGATTATTAAGAAGGTCCTTATAATATACTTAAGTAACGTAGCAAAATAATACTCTCTGCTTCTTTAGACCTAGATAAAAGTAAGAAGGGACAGATCTATAGCTTCTGTAATAGGCTTGCTAACCTTATATATTTAGACTATATAGCAGGCATGACTAGAGAGTATAGTTTTAATGCTAAGCCTAGACCTCTTAAAGGCCTTTAATAACGTTCTTTATAATAAGTTATTAGATATTCTTAAGCAGAAGGGCCTCCTAGATTAGCTTATCTAAGCTATTATATTCTTTCTATATATAAAGTATATATATATTATATATATAAAGTATAAAAATAACTAGATTAAGATTAGCATAAGTATCTTATAAAGCTCTCCTTTCTTACTAATCTTATTTTTATTTTTTATATCTGGCTTATTAAAATAATTTTAAGATCTAGAAAAAGGAATATTAGGATTTAGCTTTATAAATAATACTTACTTAATAGTATAAAGTAAAAATATATAATAAAATTATTATTAGCTAACTATTATAGCTACTATGCTTGTTGGCCACTAATGCTAGGGCTGCCGGGTATAATTAGCACTATACATTAGTAAGGGGCATGCTCGTTATATAGAAGCGACCCTAGTGCCATCCTTATTGACTCTGCAGTCTTAGGATAGCACTTAACATAGAGGCTAAAGATCTTGTGCACTTGTCGCCTGCTTCCAACATAACACATGACATTATCCTAAGACTGCCCTTTAACTAGAAACAGTTGTTAAACTATTGATTATAAGAGATCTGTATCTCTGGACCCGTCGCCAGCTCATTCTAGGTTGGTGTTGATATTCGAGGTCAGACTCAAGTTTAAAGTAAGCCTCTTTAACACTCTCTGCGCCCCTAATAAGGTTAAAGAAGACAAGGAGATTCAGATCTTTGAATTCAAATAAGCGGGATTCTTATATCTAGTAAGTAAAAGAACAAGGCGCCTTATACATATATATATAATGACTCTGTAGTTAAGGCAGAGTATAAATATAAGGTTGATATACTTTAGAGCTATTAGATAACTGCCCTATTTAAAAAGGCTACTAATCTTTTTCTTACCTTAATAATTATAATACTCTTTAAGGTCTTATCGTCTTTCCTATTTTAACTTACGTAATACTCTATTAAAGTCAGGCTATATATTAATAATAATAATATTAATTAGTAACTAATTACTAATATATAAGAACATAAAGGTAGCCCTTTAAACTATATTTGATATAGCTACCTTTAACTTATCTAGCCTAGTTAGGACTAATAACCTTGTTCCCTTTGTTAAAAATGATTACCTTAATTTTATCTTACCTTTTAACCTTTTTAATCTCTTTATTAAAGTAGCTTAGCTAAGAGTAATTATATTAGCTAATCTTTAATCTAATATTAATGTTATTTTAGCTAAGCTATAATAATAGAGAGTATAAGAACAAGCTCTGATTAATTAGATAGTTAAAAGGGTCGCCTTAAAGCTAGTAAAAACAATAAATACTAATGCTAACTTAGTCTACTAAATTTCAGAGTATATTATGTAGCTTATTACTGTTAGCTAAGAATTAGAAAAACAAAATATAGCCTTATAAGAACAGAATATAGCCTTACAAGAGAAAATTGCTAACTTAATAAAGTAGATAATCTATTATTAGGTGTTTATATATTAGACGCTTACCTCCTTAATATCTTTTATATATTCTAACTTATATATAAAGATAGTAACTAGCTTATAATAGAAAGCTACTTCTATAGATTCTCTTTTAAAGGTAAAGCGTACCTTAAACCTGTTATTAATCTTCTTCTTATTACCTTTTCTAAGGCTTATTCTGATATAAGTGCAGGATTATTACCTTTATAAGACTAGCTCTTATAAGCTAGGAAGCAAGAGAGCTAGCACAAAGCCTCTTAAGTTAACTTCTCTCTTGTCTCTTGCTATTAAGGATCTTTATAAGAGTACTCTCAAGACCTTTAGTAGCCTAAGCAGCCCTAAGGATATTCTAGTTAAAAATTAAATTTATAAGACTTGCTCTCTTATTAGCTCTTTTCTTTAAGATAACTTACAAGTTATAAGATTTGTTACTAGCCTTGTAAAGGGCCTTATTAAAGACTATATTTATGAGCGCTTTAAATTAATATTACTATACCTTATTTAGATGCTTAAGGAGATCTTTACTATTATAAAGCAAGCCTTTAAAGAAAGTAATATATTATATTAATAATGTGCTAAGGCGGCTTATATTGCTTTACGCTAAGGTGACTAACTATTTAATACTTTCTAAGCTAACTTTACATGTTTAGCGTTACAGATTAGTAAGTTTAGTTAGGATTAGTATAAGGACCTGTAAGAAAAGATGTCCGCCGAATTCCTTTGTAAGATAAGAGATCAGACTTTCTATAACACTAGTACTATAGCTTATTAGATTATAAAGCAAAAGAACTAGCTTATACTAATTTATAGAAAAGAGAGAAAAGAAGAGTAAATTTGCAACTATACTTAACCTAATAGCCTAAGGCCTAATACTAGGCGCTTAGAAGCTAGGACTACACTAGGTAAGGCGTATTCGTTCCCTTTAGCCTTAACAGTAGGCCTATTATAACATTTTCTTACTCCTTTTCCTAGTTAGGCTACTAGTTCAAAATTAAAGTATGTAAGTTTTAAGAAGGATAATATAGTAACTTGTTTTTACTATAATAAGCCTGGCTATATGAAACCTGACTATCCTGACCTTTATATTAGTAAGATTAAAGAGGCAGAATCTGACTTTAGAGATAAGTCCTTTAGCCTTAATAAGGAATCTATAAAGTCTGCAGCCTTAGGCTATTATAAAAGCGTATTTATTAGGCTTAACTAGCTTATTAGAGGACCATCTCTTATTATAGTATTTAATCTTAAGGATACAGATAACAAGGTTCTTTATCTTTGTGCTTTAGTAGATAGTAAAGCTAATACGTATATTCTAATTAATAAGAAGATTACTTAGGCCGCCCCTTAATAACTTAATCTCCCTTTTATTTTTTTAGAAAGGGCTATCTTACTAATTAGATTTAATAATTAGCCTAGCAGGCTAATTGATTATTTATTTTTTGTTATAACCCGGATTATAGCCACACTCTTACTAATATCTTACTCTTAGCTACTAATTTTAGCTTTTATAATATTATTTTAGGCTACAAATAGCTAGCTAAGCATAATATTCTGCTAGATTATAAAAGAAACAAGATATATTAGTTAGAGGACTATTAAGTACAGGAATAATATAACACTTATAAAAATAGGCTATTTAAGGAGGATATTTAATATTATAGCCTTAAAGTTAGCTCTAATAATGCTAATAAGACTAAGACTTAGTTTCAGAAATCTATATAAGAATAGCGTTAGCATTATTAATATTATAAAGCAAAGCTTAAGTTGCCTCTTTCTAATAAAGCTAATAAGAGCCTTAGTTTTGACTCTGATCTAGATAAAGCTAATACTAATAATAAAATAATCTTTATAAATCTTATAAGCGCTATAGTCTTTTATATTAGTAATAAGTCACCTTTTTAAAAGTAGCTATAAATACTCTATCTTAGTACTATTTATTTAACTATAAGTTACACTTTAATAAGAAACTAAAGATAAAGACGTTACACTTATATAAGATATTAATTTAAGAGCTTATAGCTATAAGAGAGTATCTAATAAAGAACTTATACAAAGGATTTATTTGCCTATTATCTTTCTCTTTCTTATTACCTATTTTATTCGTTAAGAAAAAGAACAAGGACCTTAGATTCTGTATTAATTATAAAAGTCTAAATAAATTTATAAAGAAAAATAAATATTCTTTGCTTTTAATCTTAGAGACTCTATTATAGTTAGCTTATATAATAATCTTTATAAAACTTGATATCTATTATATATTTAATTATGTTAAAATAGACTTTAACTTAATCTATTAGGCATTATTTTAAATAATCTATAAAGCTTTTAAATTAATAGTTCTTTTCTTTAGTTTTTATAATAGTCTTATTATCTTTTAGTATTATATTAATTCTATCTTTATAAATTACTTTAGCGTCTTTTATATAATATATATTAATAATATTTTAATCTTTTTAAAAAATAAGAAAAAGCATTAATAATATATATATTAGATTATAATAAAGCTATATATAGCAAGTCTATATATAAATATTAAGAAATATAAGTTTAAAGTTACTTATATTATATTTTTAAGATATATTATTATAGACTATAGTGTAAAGATTAATCTAAATAGGACTAAGGTTATTTATAATTAGGAACCTCTTATAATAAGAAGAAGTATATAGTTATTTCTTAGGTTTTATAATTTTTATTAAATGTTTATTAAGGGATATAAGTGTATTACTAAGCTGCTTAGTAATCTGATAAGAAAAGATACTATACTAAAGTTCTAATTAGATAAGATCTAACTTAATACTTTTTATACGCTATAATATAAGTTACTCTCTTCTTTTGTTCTTATATACTTTAAGCTAGAACATAAGACTTAAGTAAAGACAAATTACTTTAATAAAACTATAGCTAACATATTAATATAACTTAATCCTATTGACTTATAATAGTATCTTATTGCTTTCTTCTTTACTATACTTAAAAGAGTAGAATACTATTATAAGATTTATATAAGGAAATATTTGTAATTATTCTAGCTTTTAAAGATTAGTAAGCTAAATTAACTAGCCTTAATATATTCCTTATTATAATAGATTATAAGGTACTTAAGTATTTTAGTACTAAACGCCTTCTTAATAAGCAATAAATTTGATAAATAAAAATATTCTTTTAGAGTTTAATTATTATATCTATTATTAACTTAATAAGGAAAATATTATAATAGATATCCTTTTATGTAAGAATAAAGTCACTTTAATATAAAAGAAAGCTAAGACATAAGAGAGAACTTAAATACTATTAGATCTGATAAGGATAAAAGTAACTATTATAAAGGATATTATAGCTACTAAGAATAAGCTTAAGTAAGAAGTACTAATACTAAGAGAGGAGTATAAATAGCTATAAGAAGAACTAGCTAATACTATAAGTACAATCTTGCTATAGCATAATCGAACGCTACGTCTGTACCTTCTACTTCTACAACTACACCTACGAAGTCAAAGCGTTCTGTAAAGAAGGCAGAGCCATCTATCACCCGGCCTGAGAACGCCACGCGTCAGGATACGTCGGTGTGCCTATAGCATCAGTAGCAGTTGTGGCCCCTTTCAATACAATTATAGAGGCCGGTGTTGATGCTGTTGTGTCGGGACAGCGTCAGAGATTGGAGGACTGGGTGAAGGTTGCTGTGGGAAGAGATAGGCCTTACTACTAGTAGATATTAGTAACCGTATAGCAGGAGGATATGTTGGGTCAGTGGGCTGTATTATTATTGTGCTGTTGCTCTGCTACTATTCTGCTGTTGTTTTCTCATCAGACATGAGGACATATTAAGCCTTCTGAAGAGAGAGGGTAATGTTACAGCTGTTATACTTGTTGGCCGCTAACGCTAAGGCCGCCAGGTATTGATTAGCACTACGCGTTAGTAAAGGGCATGCTCACTATATAAAAGCAACCTTAGTGCTATCCTCGTCAGCTCTGCAGTCTTAGGATAACACTCAACATAGGCTAAAGATCTCGCGTACTCGTCGCCTGCTTCTAATATAACACGTAACACTAATTATAACTTATTTATAATATTAATGCTAGACAAAAATATATAATGCTAAGTTTGCCCCTAATAAGTACTAACTAATACACTTTATATAAAGTAAGCATTATATATAAGAGGATCTTATATTAATTATTTAGATAAGTAACTATTAAGTAGTAATTAAGGATAAGGTAATTAGGGTATTAAGGGTATAACTAGACCTTAGGCTTACCTAGAATAAATATATAATATATATAACTTATAAGGATATTATAGCCTTTAAGGCCTTAGTAAGACTAGTTACCTTTACTTAGAAACTATTAATATACAACTTATAGCTATTATATACTATAGTAGTTAGGCTTACTTTGCTATATAGTATATAAAAGTAGGGTTCAAATATAAGATGTAAGAGAAGCATTAATAAAAACCATAACTAAATTACTTAAAAAGGTCTAAAATAGCTGCCTCTGTTATATTATAAAGAGATATAAGCGAATACTTAAAGCAGTACTAGAAAAAGAAACCTAGATCCTGCTAATTAACATCTATATTATAGGTATAAAGTAAAATGTTATATAATTAAAATAAAAGATTATTAGATAAAAAAGAAGATTACTAGAATAGTAGATACTATATAGGACTATATATAGAACGCATACTTATTATAGCTATGCTATAGGCTAAGGACTAGTAAAGAGAATACTATTGCTAAAGCACAATAGAGAATCTAAGAAATGCGTAAGTAAACAATAAAGTAATAGCGTTAAAGGCGAACTATATATATAATATAGGCTTGCTAAACACTATAGGGCAGAGGCCAGGACCCTTAACCACCTAGGCCAAGGAGACCATCTAACAAAAGGAACCTACTTACTAAATAAGGTAATCTTGAGTAGAAGAAGAGGTAGGCAGCCACGTTATAAAGAAAGAGAGGCTAGCTACAAGCAATAATCTAGTCTACTCTTTAGGAGCAGGACACTTACATGCTATATACAGGGTTAATAAAGGCAGAGGCAACAGTACTATTCTTAATATAGTCAGAGGTTATAGGCCTGAACACATAATTAGTAGCTATCTAAGTACTAGATATTAACTCTGCCTGCGCCTATAACTAGCATATATAAATAGTTTATTATATCCTATTATACTGCCTAAGATATAATAGAATAAGCATGCTAGCTGTCTGTAAAACAGAGCATATAAGCAAGATCCTCTCTTAACTTATATATATAAAGTATGTGGCTTGCTAGTTTATCTATATAAGGATTCTAAAGCAATTTTGTACTACAAAAGAGATAGTAAAGAAGGAGCTAGAAGGGTACAGAGTATTTAATATAACAAAGGAGTAATAATAGCAGAGGTTAAGACTCTCTAAGATATTTAATATATAGTTAAAAGGATAATTATATAAGAGGGGGCAATAGGTATATAAGTGAAACGTAAGTAAGGTAAAGGCGTCTTATAAAGTAATCTTTAACCCTTCTGTAATAGTTATACTTACCTAATTTAATAAGTTTAGGGTTTTCTTTATTAGGCTTTTCCCTTATTAGATAGTTATTTATATAGCCTTATAAATAAGGATTAAACAGACGTTAAA
>NW_006916581.1:0-18624 GCF_000464535.1 Endocarpon pusillum Z07020
ACTCCTATAAGCTAGAGCTCCCGTCCTCCTACCGTATCTCACCAGTGCTACACGCAGACCGGCTACGTAAGGCAGATAACAATCCTCTCCCTGGCCAGATCCCTACTCCACCTCCTGCAGTTGAAGTCGACGGAGACCTCGAGTGGGAAGTTGTGGAACAGACACTTCATGAAGAGATCGAGCTCAAAGCGGATGATGAAAGTTTAGGAAATGGACTTGTCTTGCTCTGAGCCTAGGCGAGTGTCAAGAAATCGTGGCCGAAGGCACGAACCTCCCCTAAGTATTTCTACTTGCACTCTACCCCCATGATTAACCAAAAGCTCTAAGTCTACCAATTTTGATACTCACCAAGAGCTATTCATCTTTCGGAGCACCCAGATGACAATAGAGCAACCACTCAAGAGACCAGGAAAACAAGGCAACACGCATTATAATGCTGTCGGCTTGATCTTATTACTGTGCTGCTGCTGTTTTTTTTTTTTTCTTCTTATCAGATATAAGAGCATGTTAAGTCTTTTAGAGGGGGGGGTAATGTCATGGCTGCTATACTTATCGCCCGCTAGCGCTAGGGCGCTAGGTATTGATTAGTACTAGACGTTAGTAAGGGGCATGCTTGCTATATAGAAGCAACCCTAGGGCCCTTACCGTCGACTCTTCAGTCTTAGGATAGCACTCAACATGGGCTGAAGATCTCGCGTACTTATTGCCTGCTTCTAACGTGACATGTGACAGTATCTAAGGTCCTTTATAAGCTTTTTACAGTTATCCTTAAGCTCCTGTATAGTTACGCTCTTAATATAAATCTAGCAAAGATCACTCAAAATATTCACTTCTTCCTTTTTGTATCCTGAAGTTCTGAACCTTTTCTTTATAGCTTTAATAGTATACTAGTTGCAGCTTTATAATATAACTTTAGGTAGCGCCTTAGAGAGAGCAGAAATTAAGCTACTAGCTTAGTCACTAATAATAACTTAATAAGAAGGGATATTATCCTCAGATTTGAAGCATTTACAAGTAAGGTAATTAAAGAAGAATTTGAATGACTCCTTGCTCTTTAAAAAGTAATAGCTAAACGCTATAAGGAAGATTGACTCTGAATTCGTTATATTAATAATAGTAAGAAAAGAGAGGTAAAGTTTATTTGTATTAAAGATATTATTAATAATAAGAACTTAATTAATAACAAATTTTTAAGTTATAAAAAGCTATTTTAAATAAGTAAACTAGATTTAAGTAAATTGCTAAGCTATTAGTTTATTTTTAATACTATATTTAGTATTAATATATTAATAATAGATAAATTCAGCATTATTAAGAGCTTTAAGGAGGCCTTAAATTAATTCAGAATCTCTTTTATCTATAAACTAATTTTAAATAAGATTATAGTACTTTTTAGCGCTTAAAAAAATACTAAAATCCTTACTCTTAAGAATCTAATAGCTCTTAGAGTAAAGTATAATATTCTTATAATGCTTTTAAGCAAGAGTAACAAGTTAATAATACTTAGGGAGCAGATTCTGGTTCTCTATATAAATTAAAGGATTCTTTATAAGGTGATAAGAATAAGATAGCTCTAGAGCAACAAGGCAAAAGCCCTTAACGCTAGAGCTGCGCTTGCTAACGTTCTTAAAGGAACAAAATACGTACCAAATATACCCTTTTTGCTTTATATACGTTGCATCTCGCTACCGGTTACTGATTATCTTGCCCTCAGGATCCTTCTGCGTTCGATGCTCCAGCTCTCTGTAATTTCGAGTCTCCTCATCATGATGAATACACTGAAAACGCCTACAAGGGTTTCTAGGGTCTCTATGGCCTTGAATCGTTATAGCAAAGCCCTCCGCCATAGCGAATACATTCAAACGCTCCTGGCACTGTTCAAAAGAGTCGAAAACTTCACCTTTGGGAGCAGGAGGAAGGCGCCAGGCAGGGTCTCTATCATTAACGAAGCTCTTAATAGCATCACGGAGGTGCACAGGGCACCCAGCCTTTGCTTGCCAGGGCAGAGCCATTGCAGAGACTCAACACCAAGATATCTATATCAATGCCTATCTGAGAAGCAACAGCAGCATCAAATCACACAAATGGTGGTGATAGAAAGATTTTCAGGAACACTACATACAAATTACTATGGTACGGTCACATTTAGGCCGCTCGGCGTGCCGGAACGCCGATATGCCGAATCCGCAGAAATCGAATCTGGCTGTCGAATCTGGCTGCCCTGAGACAACCCCGACAACTAACCCTGATGATCCACCTAAACCGTGCGACTACTTTGACATGATTGGAGGAACAGGTACTGGTGGGTATGTTTTCCCCCTTAGAATATAGAAGCATACAGTTGACTTACTGATGACTCAATCAGATTGATAGCAGTTATGTTGCGTCGTTTAGAGATGACTATTGACGACTGCATTGAGGCTTATGTTCGTCTCGCTGATCGGATTTTTAAGAAGCCTGGACAACGACTAGCCAACTGGAACGGTCCGGTTAAAAGCATATTTAACACTAAAGCATTGGAACAAGAATTCAAAGCAATTGTTCGCAAACAGACAGACACAGAGAACACTCTCTTTGAAAATGAGGAGAATGAATCATGCAAAGTGTAAGTCAAGTCCTTTCTACTGACCTAGAATTCTATTAATAAATAACGCTGATTTCAGTTTTGTATGTGCAACACGAATCGAAAATGCAAGACCTATGCAATTTAAAAGCTATCCATCTCGGACGTCCTCTGATCTTTTACACTCTGCTCGAATCTGGGAGGTCGCTCGAGCTACTTCTGCTACCCCCTTATTCTTTGATCCGATCAAGATCGGCCGTTTCGGTGAGGGGTTTACTGGTGGAAGGCCAGATATAGACAACCCAATACAAACAGTCTGGAATGAGGCCCAACACGTCTTTTTACGCGAAGAAATGATGCTGAAAGGTAATCTTAAGTGTCTGGTCTCAATTGGCACAGGCGAACCATCACTTGAGGCTTTTGGTGGCAACCTACGAGCAGTAGGGCTCAGTATAGGAAGAATGGCAATATATTCGCGAATTGTAGCACACTCATTCCAAAGCGCGCATGGAGAGCTTGTACGCAACCATCAGTACTTTCGTTTCAACATAGACCAGGGGTTGGAGGACATAGGACTGGAGCATTCCACACGAGCCGGCGACATCATGAAAGCGACCAGAAATTACCTGCAGTCTGCGGAGTTGAGTTCACAGATACAGGCGTGTGCAGGGAGACTAAAAGCTGGAAGGAGAGGACGTCGGCCTCGAAGCCTCTCCTCTCCCTGTGCCGTTTCAATTCTCGGTCAGAGCTCTCTATCAGCCCCTCCACGTAAAGAAGGTCAGACGTTGCAGCCTCCCCCAACTGGTTCATCTAGGCAGCCGACTGTGCGTCTGGAGGACTCAAGACATAATGATGTTCAAGAGGACATCAGGAGTGGGATTAAGGCAGCTTTTAACGGCAGTCCACATGGACCTTTCGATCCAGGCCGATTTTGCACTGCATCTTTTCATGTTTCGTTGAGACTGGAGGCTTTTCTCGACTGGTATTGCGAAGCTGATCCCTGTCGGGATCTCGAGGCTGTTCTTACCCTTACTGGTTCTGCAATCGACGCACAGGCAGTTACGTGTAAGCAGTACATGAAACAGACATGGCCTTCCAGTGGAATCGATACACTCCGAGCTGTGAAAAAGGCTCTAGCTCAAGCTAAAGCCAATAGCTCACCTAGCCCTTATGAATGTAAAGTTCCACTCCTTGAAGCCTTTACTGAAGTAGTACACCAAACTAACATATCCAGGCACACTGTCTGATGGTAGTGGCTTCGAATGCTCTGTTAGCGATTCCCATCTCCAGGTTTTTGCAAGTGGTATGCAAGCCTCTCTGGTCGAGATTGGGGAGCAGCTCGCATGGCTTGGTGCTGCTCTACAAAGGTCTCCAAATACTACAAAGATGGCCTACACGACTGCACGAGTCGTAGATCTAAGATCCACATCATCTCAAGAGACTACGTCCGCCCAAGCCCTGGCCATAAGTATGAAGATTCACTTTTTGACTGATGTCCTTGATGAGGCTACTCTTGGACTGGCCCACAGAGGATGCTGCTGGCATTTATTATTTCATAAACCTGTCATTGTTCAGGGTTATCCAATATCGCCTCGTACGCATAATGAAAAAGGACTGGAGATTTCCTTGGATCTAATGGCCGGGTTGGGTAACGCAAATTATCTGACTGAATTTCATGGTATTCCTGTCTTGAAAGGCTTCTTTACAATGTTTGTCGCTACAGTATGTTCTGACGATTCACTGGTCTGGCACTTCCTGTGCAGCAAGAATGAAAAGCGAATATCTTATTCGGAGGCGGTGAAATACCACCCAGATGGAATTACTGGCCCTAAGCCTGAAAATCCGAATGGGGAAGCCATCAGACATTTCGTCGGTTGGGCTCCATCAGTGAGAAGACTCGCTGGTAAGTCGAGAGAAATCAGAGCGATTGATCCCAGCCAAGGTAATACAGGAAGTGTGTTGCTAACGGGTTTCATTTTTAAAGGTACTTTCGACGCCGATTACGACCATATAGAACGGAGTAGATCGGGATATTGCTCCGCAGGATGTGTATTGCAGAACCTGTCATTCACTGCAGGAAGGTATATCACATTCAGCGGCACGATCGGACCAGGAATCAGGAATCGACGGCTTATTACTTTAGGAGATCGCGGGTACGTCGAAGCCGTGAATTATGCCCGTCAGAACATTTATATCAATCTATATGATGTCGAAGAGCGCCGTGGCTGGCTATTTGATGGGGCAAGCGTGGTGCTTCATCTTTCACGCACTCAGCTCTCACATAACGCAAGTCCTCTCAGTAGAGGTCTAGTGTTAGAATTGCAAGCTCTTCACCTGGCTACCGGCGATGGTGGAGCGGAGGCTGCGATTGCCGCATTAACAGATGCACGCAATATGCACCTTGAAATAGCTGATGACCTTCTCGAAAGCAGGATCGAAGAAACGATAACAGAGGGTGGGGCAGCAAGCAGAGACACCAAAAAAACGGGCAAAAGGATGCTTTTTCATGAGCTAGTGAAGCGTAATTTGTGCCTTTCCGAGAAAATGAGTGAGCACCAGAAAGATCTAACGGAATCGAATGGTATAATAAACCTCCAAGGCATCAGCTCTCACAAACTCGAAGGCTGGGATTTCCTCGATCTCGTCAGCCGTACAACGTCATTGCAACCCCGTTTTCATTGTTTGATGCCGTCCGGCAGAAGTTGGGTAAACTTCACTAGATGCGTTAATACGATTAACCTTCTTGGCCGGAAGTTTGGACCCCTGATTCAGCCTTCGCGCGATGCCATCCCACTTTGCGATAAATGGAAGCAAGTTCCTCTAGGTCAAGACTTCCTCGCAACATGCGTATCAACAGTGGATGAGATCTGCCAAAAATGGGGAGACAAAGAAGCCAACCCTTTCCAGCTTGTACAAGGAATCTACTGGCACAAGACACACCTTCTTTTTGAGAGATGTTAATGCATTCCGAGTGGGAAGTATGTTTGTGACCGAGCGCAAGTTCTTCTACCTGAAATCCCCTGGCAAAAAATTCGTGTGGATCCATTTCAACATGGAGAAGGAGCTGTTATATTTGGTCGAGGCAGCGGACGCCCTCCACTAAGGGAAGACATTCGTAAAATGCTAGTGAAAAATTTGCGAGCCGGAAGGCAATCGTCGTCGCAGAATAGGGGGAGCACTCCCCCCAATTCTGCTTCGCAAATTCGCACTCCCGGAACAAGCCCTAGGATGTCATTGCAGAATGGCGAGAGGCATTCCTTCAATGACGTTTCGCAGAATGTCAGTGCTGTTAACCACTCCAACGCAATCCAGCTTGGTGGAGATAGACCTAATCTTCAAAGCCACGGTCAGTTCACCCATCAACCTACCCATCAACCCGCCCGTCAACACGACAGTCCACCCCAGCGCCAACACGATTGTCCACCCGCCCGCGACCTTCAATCTACCCGTCGACTCGACCGTCAGAATGGGACAATTGGGTCGTCGCTCTGCAATCTGAAGACTGGACGGATGGCGAAGCAGAAAGAGGACTGAGACGATCGTAAGTCTTGAGAGCTTGCAAAAAGCTTGAAAAGATAGAAAGGCAACAATCGTGATCCCCTGGTGAGCAGAACCAGGTGAAAGCGCGAAATGGGATTTGTCTCTGCACCAACTGGCTATGTCTCGTTGGCGATGGTCTTGGTCTTGGCCGGTTCCCTGGAGCCAGCGTTCGGAGCCAGCGTTCGGAGACAGCACAACAGGACGGCACAACAGGACGGCACAAGAGGGTCTGTACCGTACCATTCTAACCAGAAGCACTATCTGTACCGTTGGTACAGACAGTGCTAGCGACAGGAACTGAGGAACGAAGGATGAGGATCTATAGATTTCTTAATTCGGTTAGATCGCAGTTGAGAAAGAAACTTATAGTATTGGCAATCTGCTGCTGCGACTGAGCTTATCGACGCTATAGCCCTATCTTATATTACTCGTTTAGACACTCCGTGGCCTTAATAATATTCTTACTAAGCTTGTTTTAATCTGTAAGGTAGTGAGCTTAGTACCACTAAAAACGCGTTATATTTCAGTAGCGAAATTAGAAGAAACACTGATCAATCAAGAGCAGGTGAACCGCAAGGGTTATGCATAGAAATTCTAACCAACTTGAATAAGCACTTGTATAGTTCGACAAATGTCTATTCTACTTGGCAACGAATAAGGTGCAACAGACCCCCCTTATTATGCCACTGGCATAATATCGAGAAGAGACCTCTGGAACCAAAGTGTTGTGTAAGTCTGATTCTCTACCTACTGGTCGGCTTACCGCCATATGACCGTGTTGGCTAGTGCCAACTAACTAACTGTTGCTATGGTACCGGTTGGGTACCGGTAGCCAGGAGGGCTGTCATCTCCTGTGAGCCTGACACCCCTCCTTTCTCAATTCTCAACACTAAGCCATCTATATCTACTACTTATTTCGGTACTGGTATAGTCACAGCGGTACAAAGGGCCTCGTCTTGTACCGTTGGAAATGAATACCAAGCCTTTTGAGTTGCATCAACTTCAGCGTTCGACATACTCCACTCAGCATCTCGTCGCAATTTTCATCACAATAAGTGTTCTGCATATTTCACTGCCAGTGACGAAACCGTAACTGATTTTCACTGTTCAATTATCTCTCACCAACATGGGGTGTCCCTCATGATAATGATGACAGGACCTTCAGAGTCTCTCGGGAGGTAGCTGGTAATGCTGCTTGCTGTTCGGCTTCAAGCCCAACGTGCCTCGATTCTACATGACTTTGAGAGCTCCCTTGTGTGAGATGTGACGATATCTCCCGTCAAGGATAGACAACCTTGATCGACTGCACTTCTGTTACAATAAATACTAATTGTGGGCGTAACTGAGTCGGTTCTTGAGCTTCTTATGCTTTCTCTGACCGACATTCCAGCTTCACACTTCAACACCTCAGGGAGTCATCCGAATCAGACATTTCCGAGAGCAGGTATTGCGAAAGAATTACAAACGCTGAAGGGTATGGCGCTCCCGCTGATGCCTTCACTTCTCTTCTCTTTCTCGCAGAAGGACGATATTTCAGTATGCCGGTAAGGGTGAACCCATCATCGAGGGCTCGCGGTCGTCAGAGTCATGTCTATGATGTAAGGCTGATGGACAGGGTCAGAGATGCGTCTGCTACGGGAGTCTTGTATTTCCAGCCAACACCGGAAATCATCAATCCTTCCACCATGAGGACGGGGTGGAATTGACACCAGAGGTCGGCGCGCCTCGATCCTGATCTGACGCGAGTACAAAACTTCCATCACGCGTTGCCGGAGACCGATGGTATGCCGTGGATGATATCAACTCTTAGCTGGACGAAGGGACATCTTATGGTAGTCTGCGCAATGACTCTTGAAAGCCATCGCACTTGGTGAGGCAATTGTTGGGCCAGGAACCACCCATCGACGGTAATGAGCATGGCTAATGGTAATGCACTACAGGCGGCATCATCGAGAGGTGACGAGAAGGTGGTAGAGATGCTACTGGACAAGGAGGCAACGTTCGCCAAAAATGTTATCGTGGACGGCGTTTGCGCTCCCCCAATGTATGTGCCGAAGAAGAGAATACCTAGCGTGGCATTGCGGATAGGTTGACATTGTAGCTCCAGCCACGATTAGTCATTACCCCTCCCCATCGTGCATCTTACGGCTCCCTCACTTGCTTCACCACGAATCCTCCAGAAGACTCGAGTTTGCGGGCACATTTTCAGCATCTTGCCAGATGTCGTGCCGCGGCCCATTGTCAAATTTCGTCGCCGCCTTGGCAAGGTCCCTGCACCAAACTCTTCGCCAAGACAGAGACGAGATCCAACCGCTGGAGAGTCCGCTTTCCGAACGAGCATTCCGACACTCCTGACTGAACTGAGAAGTGAACGAGCCTTCGGCTTTCTCTTCCGGCTTTTCGTAGGGAGGTCCTTCGAATGCTATCGATCTGAATGTTATGGCGAGCAGCACTATCGCCCGGTATGGATTCTCAGCGGCCATCATTGTACGGCATTTCTCGATCCACCGCTTTCTCATATTGTGCATCTTAAACTCCAATTCAGCACGTGCCAATTTCACTTTCCCATGTAGGCGTCCAAGAGACTAGCACTTTCCGGCATCCAGTGGTTGACTCTGTAGCCCATGAGATCACGATACCCATGCCATTTCCTCGTGAGATGTCTTTGGTTGCCTACCTGTGGCGCGCGGCAAGAATGCTCACAGCCTGTACCGTTGCGCAATATCTCTTCAGGCAAAGGCGGCTTGGAAGGCGGTTGGCCTATCCGATTGTCCCCTGACTAGTCTACGTCGCTCTTGACGCCGGCCGGGATCGCTTTTGGGAACCGAGGCGCTGAGGGTTCTGTGGTAGAATTGCTCTAATTAGGTAGTTACATTTGTATGAAAACTTTGTACTCCGTACCATAGTAGATTTGTGCCAATTTCAAGTGTCTCTCCCTTTTCCCTACAACAGAATCTCCGACGATGACAATGTCCAACAAACAGTGCTCATAGCGAGCAGTAATAGCCGTACTTCTAAAGTAGAATGCTGTTATCAAGCATTTGACCGCGGTCTATCTCAGCCCCTCCCAATGGATCTTGCGTCAAGCTGGACCCCTGGACGATTCTGATGCCGTTCTGCGCAAGACACGATCAGCCGGTAAAGTCTCCAGTCGGCCCTACGGGCAAGCACTACGGGCAAGCACTACGAACATTCCCAGGCGCTTACTTCCCTTTCAATACTACGTAAGTATCTTTCTCGGGTCGAAAGCCGACTCCTTGCTTGCTCTGTCTCCACCTGCTTTCCAAATTACAGTAATAGTTTACGCAACGCTCCTGACACTGCCCAACCCTTTCATAATCATACTCGGCTGGCCCGCAATCTCTTACACTTGGACTTCTGCGGAAACTCAAGCTCGACTAAACCTCGAGCCTGTCCCTTATACTTATCGATCCGTGCCTCCTGACTTCAACGTATCTCATATCTCTGTCGACTTCTCCTCGCAGTCCTCTATAACACCACTCTGCCATTCTTTTGGTCTATCTTTTGGCATCTAGGTGACAACGTGGCGAAGTTGCCAGACTTGCACCTAGTAGAAATTGGCGAAGCAAGCAGCCACACTGGCTCTACGCCCATTGTCATCCAGTGGTACCTTATTCCTTGACCCGAGTCTCCTGTAAAGCCCAGCTTAGATCTCTTCGCTGAGTAAGGATCTCTTTACGAGCAAAGGACGAAACCGACGTCAGACAACCTCTATTTTTGACATAAAAGCGCATTATCACCTTCATCGTCTTTTGGCTACTTTGTCCGGCCTCTCAGTCCGATCCCGGCCAGGTTGACCTCTTCACACCCGACTGCGAATGTCAGCACTGTACAGGGGTTTCATACCATTGTTGGTTACAGGCGCGGTACTTGGTGCACCACACTGTGTCGATCAGGCCCAACCCGCTGTAGCTACTGTAACGGTATACAACACTCGAAGCTCACCATC
Organism: Endocarpon pusillum Z07020; assembly: GCF_000464535.1. NCBI lineage: Eukaryota > Fungi > Ascomycota > Eurotiomycetes > Verrucariales > Verrucariaceae > Endocarpon > Endocarpon pusillum. Next base: position 10,074 of record NW_006916581.1, read on the forward strand.
CGGCATGACTTCGAGCCATGCCCATCCTACCACCCACCACAGTTCCAACACAAGCTCCAGCGCTGCACCTGTTGCTAAGTCGGCCGATCCATCCAAGCAAGGCTGTCACTGGCTTGTTCCTGGCGTAGGTTACTTCACGCATAGGTCAAAATTCACGTTTGACGGCACCACTCTTCCGGCAGGTCTCAAGGCCAATGTACACACAGTCGGCGGTAACGCACCATTCAATCGTTGCTTCACGACCTCGAATGTGTACATCGACAATGGCTTTTTGATTCTTCGGGTCCCGGGTGGACAAACAGAATCCCCTATCGAATGTGGAGAAGTCCAAACCACCTTTACCGACATTCTTCATGCTAGCGTCCGTACCCGAGCAATCTTCAGCGAAGTGCCAGGAACCTGTACCGGGATGTTTTTGTACAAAAACGATAACCAAGAGACTGACATCGAGTATCTCTCTGATCCAAAATCTCTCTCCAATAATGGCGTTGGTGCTCCAATACCGTTGCACTACACCAATCAAGCCAGCATGGCTGGAAAAGATGCTACCTATTCGACCGGTCCTGGCTATGATGATATTACCACCACCATCCACGAGTACAGGCTAGATTGGGTCCCCGGGCGCACTTCGTTCTATCTTGATGGCGTTTTGCAGAAATCATTCACAACCAATGTGCCTACCCAAGCTGGCCCTTGGCTATGGAACCATTGGACGAATGGGGATGAAGGATGGTCAGTTGGTCCTCCCGCAGTTGACAGCTTGTTCAGAATCCGGGACATTGTCATGTACTATAACCGGACTAGTATAGAGGGGACTGTGGGCCCTAATGGGATGGGGTGAGATGTTACAAGCAAGCTCGTCTTGGGTCAGCCCAAATGAGCTCGTACTTTGTCCGGTTGCGGACTGACGGTACTGACGAGACGGGCATGTACGAACCTCAAAGGAAAAGACTACATTCTTATCGCACCTAGTCCTTCCGATTGTATTCCTCTTCTAGATGATAACAGAACATGAAGCTGGCTTCATCAAATTTGTTTTTTTCGCCACTTGTACACTTGGCATACTGTTCACGAGTATGACTGTACCAATAGATTGAAAGCCGACCCATACAGCCTCGAATCATGCGCCCCTGCTGTTCCAAGTAGGCCACGTATCAGACCTGCCTCCGTCTCCGAATGCCCAATCCTGCTGATGCATTACCAATAATTCAAGCATTGCGAGCTCAGTTTGTCCTTATCCTTCTATCACTGTTCCAGATCCTGAAGTATATACACCAATTCCTTGTCCGACCCATCCGCCAAATCAAAGGACTCAGAGTGTGGGCAAGATCCTTCTCGGAGACATTCCTCCTGTTGCTTTCGTTTATCCTCCGTTGATCATCGACAGAGGAGAACACTTCTGAGATGTGGATTCGCGGAGAGGTAATGAGTATTGGTCGCAAGTCACCCTCTCTTGTTCTGTTGCGACTTGCACAGGAGATAGCTATGCATACACAGTCGGACATGCATTGCTCAATGTGGTGAGCAGAGCCATATTCCCTTCTAATCCGTACGCTCGATATGAATGCTCAGGGTACTACCCTTCAGATCCTTACTGCAGACCCCCATCATCTCTACGCAGCTCTTCCCACGGCGTCCAATCTCCCTCTTAGGACCTCAGACAGCGGAGGGGTTCCAATTCCGCTCCTTACCCCTACAAACGGGACCAAAATCCAGCCTCAACCTTCTATTCTCCTATTTTCTGCATTTCATCCATCGATGAACGCATTTGGGCTTGCCTTCCTGGATGCAGTAGGCAGATTGCGGTGGAAAGGAGCTTTCCACTCACACAAATCCTGTTTTAAGCCAGGCTGTGCATAATCAGGGAGTAAATTGGGGCCTCGACAAAGCTGCGAAGCAAAAGACGCGGAAGCAAAACAAACGGGTCGACACAATTCGAGAGTGAAGACGCTGTTGCTTGATCCGTCGGCATTTGATTTGCAGCATCTGATGGATGACAAACCAGCGCAGAACATCCAGTACTCCAAAGAGACCAGAAGATTTCCGTTTCTTGTGGCAGGCAACCATATTCCCTCTCTAGACACATAAACGGTGAAAAGGTCGTCGGAGTTCGCCATTGTTGCAACAGCAAACCGTGTCGCTCGTCTTATCTTTAAAAGCAATCGGTTGAGTAGAAGGAGAAGACCGGATCGTAATATCAAGGGCCAGCACACCACAATGTCCTCGCATGAACGGAAGATCAAACAACAGACTGCTCGAGCAAGACCAGCGACAGGATAGCATACTGATCAGGAAGCTGGATGATTATTATTTTGCGTGCATGGCAGGGGGAGTCAGGACACGCAATGATGTTTCCTAATGGCCGTCGAACAGGAGCTTTAACTTTTTATTGTAGGGGGCTCATGAGACAGCGCAGAAATAGAAAGTCAAGATTACCAAGGAGGATTCGAGAGGGAGTGGAATACACCTGTGTAAAAAGAACAAGGATATCGAAACGGTGTCTCTGCGTATCGAAGGGACTGAATCAACGGACCAAGTGTTACTCAATTCTACTGGTCAGGCTGCTGTTCGGGTTCTCCATACTTCGAATTACCAGTGCGGTCTGCAATCCAAAGCACTGTCAGCAGCCCGTCCAAATATATGGTTATTGTAGCTTTACGTAGTAATCTGAATTGTCCGTCCACATTGCGCCTCTAGCTCAATTGGATAGTTTACCACCCCGAGAAAACAACAGGCGCTTGGTCTACAGCCGAACGATCAAAACCAACCCATGGCACCAATTCCAACCTCAGCGTGCCACTCCGAGTTAATCTACCTGCCCCGCTTGACGTACAAGAATCCCGCCATGTCTCTTCACAATCCCAAACCGGTCAAGCTCCATTGGCCCTAATGTCTATTCAGAATAGCGGTCCTGACTGGGAGAACGAGAATAAGAAGAGCGAGATCTCACCTGGGTCACAATTGCCATTAGGTACTATGGTAGGCGGTGGATTCTGCTTTGAGTTATAGCCAGTGGGGTTGGGGGAGGTCTCGACATGTCTCATTCCTTTTTCTTTCCTTTTCGGGGTGAAACGGATACATAGGTGGGACGACAATGTAGTTCTCTTCTTTGAATAGGTGATGCTATTCTTGCTGCTCTCCTTCTCTTCCGACTTGTCCTTTCCGGTGTCAAAGGTCTGGTACCAAGTAAAGAAGTTCCGCGAGTCCAAGATGCCCTCGTGCATCACGTTTGAGGGGCTCGGTGACTAGGTTCTGGGGAGTGCTTGTCAGCGGATCAGCGGGCATCTGAAGACGTTTCGCCATGGTGGTACGAGTTCTTGGATGCTAGAGACTGTCGACTTATGCAATCCTTGGTCTTGGGGAGATATCATTCGCTGGGAGACGATAGATGCAGGAATGAGACATGTTTTCCTTGGCCGTTACTTCAAAAGATATCATACATGACTGCAACGGAGCTGGTGGCTTGGGATTTCGACTAGAATTTTTGTATGGTGCGTCATGTATCAATTCTCAGCCGATCACTGTGGTGTTCCTTTAGTCTGCAAATTGTCGATGTCAGCATGTAAGAGGAGAATAATTGTGGACTTGATATGTTCAGGGCGGGGGCTCCAGCGGAAATCCTCCACTGCCGACTTACCACGAAATCCGCGGATGTTCTGCCCTCCTGCGCTTTTGATCGACCAGAGGTATGCGTAAATCAGAATGGAGGTTACAAGGAAGCCCGACATGTGAATTGCATTTCCAGGATGAGTGCTGATCGACACACTATATGATTTGATCGTATGAAGCGCTGAATGCGGGTGGTATAGGGATGGATGAGTGGCTCGCGCCCAACGACTCAGATTCAGGGCACATGATTTGGGACGCAAGAACGACGATTCCCTAATCATCAAGCGTTGGGGTGTGGGAGAAGACATGAACACAAATATAGGTGTGCTCGCTTTGTCAATCAAGGATGGAGATGTGAGGGTGAGGATCTGGAAAAATCAATATCATCAAGAAAACTCGGGTAGAAAAATAGTAAGTAAATTGAAATCTCTAGAATGGAAGACGAAGGAAACGTTAAACAAAACATACGTAAGATTCTGCGACTGCTTTGACAGAACCATTCTATCGATTGACGTTCAGCTGTCCATGGTATCATTTGCTCCTGCTTTTACCCACTGCAAATGTAATCCCCTGCCGCGATCACTAGCGCCAGCACCGCAAGAGAAAGATTACATTACAATGCAGTCTTTCTCTCTATCCCGTGATCTGCCAGAAGACTGCGAAACGCCCAGGCTATTATTGGTGTGTGGTCTCGTCAAAGGGGGACTGGGTTGAAATTGAGAAGTTTCTTGAAAAGCTGACATCCTCCTTGGAGCAGCTTGTCGTCGCGCAGGCGGGTACACTGGTGTTGAAGGACCTGACGACGGAGAGCGACCATGGAAAGAAGGATGTTGGGGATGACCTGTAGGCGGGAGATAAGGTTTGCCTTTCGCTGCTTCTTCGTATGCTGGAGGTGGAGCTTCGTCTGAACTGGGATCGACGGGTCTAGTAACACCCTGGTTATGTGAATTTCGTGGCGGAATTGCTGGTCGGGTGGCCTCCTGATCTCCTGGCCGGTTTGGATGACCGGTACCTGAACTTCGATTCGTGTCGTTTGCGTTGGAGCGCCGACGAGGGTCATCCAATCGAGCCTCTTCCTCCTCTTGCAGCTGAAGCGCCATGGCAAAATCAGCATCTGCCTGTTGCTGTTGTTCTTGGAAGGAGGCTGGTGACCGAGCTCCCTGAAGTTGACTCGGCTGCTGGGGATCATAACTTGTGGATGAACTATCGAGTGGAGTCTGCTGAGTCTTTGCAGTTGTCTCAAGATTACCAATCGGTCTGAAGTCACCGGAGAAGAACTCGCTATTCTGTCCACTGACATCCACCAGACTCTCCCATATCACCTCATCTCTATCCGAATAGCCAGCATCGGTAACGAGTGTGAACAATTGACCTGATTCTGGATGCTTATAAATAGTGCTGAAGTGATCATTCCTAAACAGTATGGCTAATCCGGCAGGATACAGCGATTCGTAAATGACTTCGAGACCATAAGGCGTGATCTGAGTGGGATACGACTCCAAAAACGACTTGATGGATGAAATGTCCTGCAGGAGCTGTTGCTCCTCAGATGTCAAACCCACCCTGGACAGCTTGTCCTCCAACTCCTCTTCCCTAAACTGGATGGTCTGTGCATCTTCGTATGTCTGAGCCGAACGAGCAAAGGCGGCTCGTGCAGGATCCGATCGAGGCGCAAGCCAGCCGTGAACAAGAGGTATGTTGAAGGCACCGTAGAGACGCATATCGTGGGTATTCTCAAAAATTCCTGGCTTCCTATCGTTATTCAGTGATAAGGGAAGATGCAAAGAAGAATTCCGTGCATCCATCAAATTTGGAGATGGAGTCTCATGGGACGCCAGCCTAGGATTCGCGGTCATGCCAGTATGCAGCCTGAGCAGAAATCCATTCAGCTCATCGACGTCGGGAAGTTCCGTCAACTGGCCACCTCGCCCTTCCGAAGTTAGTTCATCCAGTAGAGACTCGATGATCAGTCCCAGAGAGACTTGCTCTCTCGTTCGTAGGGCAGCGCCCAGTGCCGAATGAGTGTCATTTTCCCCACCAAGAATCAGGGCATTGACAAGGGCAAGGAGAGGACAGGGCCCGTTCTTATTCTGTGTGAGCATTGATGACCTTCGTAGAGTCCGACTGTTGTGATCAAACCAATTGAAATGCTTGATCTGGTAAGTCTCGTTCCGGTGCTCTCTCAACTTGGACATTTCGGCTTCCGTGGTTGCATTCGAATGCTCTCTAAGTCGTGAAGGAGTTGGTGGAGGATCTAGGGACAGCTCTGGCTTCTGAGGTATGGTCCCCTGTGATGGAATGGGCCCCTGGAGGGGGATGTTCGGGTCTCGCTCTGCTGGCAAAAGAACTTTGGCTGTTTGGAGAGCGTCTACAGAGGGGGTAGCGGGCAATTCTTTCTCCAGATTGACGCCGACCGATGACCTAGCATTTCCGCTAACAATGTTATTGTCCTGAGCTGAGCCACCTATAGCATTCCACGGCCACGGGTGCAGCGATTCCGAGCCGGTATCCTCTGACATTTCACTAGCTACAGGTATCAGCGCTGATTGGTGATTGCCAAGGGGGCTCTCAAGGGAGGGAGAACGCAAAGTGGAAGGTTTTAGTTGTGCTCGAGTAGCGCAAAGAGATGTCTGCTCTGGTTCCAGTTCCCGAAATGTACTATTCAAGTTCAGAGTAGAGGGACGGAAAGATGTTGAATATTCCGAGAAAGGTCGGTCCACGAGAGAGAGATTCGCAGTCATCTCAACTGGTGTCTCTAAGAGTAGTCAGTTTTAGTGGCGGTATGAAGTCTATAAGCTCTTCTTACCTGGGGTTGTAGCTTTATGATCGTCAATATCGAACATGAACGCATTGGATGAAGATACTGAGTTCTTTGTGAAGGAAGTGGACGAATTTCCCTGTCGAAAGGGGTTGTTTGAGCGGTGTGGCAATTTCGGAATATTCGGACCAGGAATACTAGGTGATAGAGAAGCGGATATTGGCTCTGGTGTAGACAAAGCGGCCTTGTCGACGTTGGATAAATGCTGCGAACGTCCTGTATTGTCGTGTACATCCTCCTCCCAAAAGTCTCTCGACCTTTCACTGTCCATAGATGACCTGGGTGTAGCCTTCCCACTGCCGCTTAAACATGCCCTCAGTGTGTCTGGAAGCCCAGTATGCATATTCTGTAGGCTCCGAGTTGTACCACCTGCCTGGAGTCTCACCGGCAAAGGCGTTTCGTCTGTACCTCCTTTTGGAGCGGATGGGCCTCCATTGTAGTCAAAATTCACAGCACCGGATGCTGGTTCTTCGCCTTCGAGAATCGGGTTGGGTCTCGGGTGGTGATATGAGCTCGAATATGAGTTTGACGTTGAATTCGACGGCCGTGTCACAGTCTCATACGAGGATGAGGTCAACGAAGCAGGTTCGGAGGCGGGAGAGAGATGAGACGAAGTGGATTCAGATGTGAAAGCGCCTGCAGGTGTAGATTTGCGGACGACCATGTTGAACGAAACAAGACAGCCACCAATACTTGTTCAGAAAAGGCAGCAATTATCGCGGAGGTGCTCGCATGGCTTTGAGCAGGCCAAACCACTACCCCCAGCGCAAAGAGATTGGGCAGTTCTGCTGTTGCCGCGTCATGAGCACGGAAGATTCATCGATTAGTATGAATGTTCAAGCGAGCGAGGTACACAAGCCCATCTGGAGGAAGCGGACAGAAGCACAAGGGCGCGCAATATGGCATTGTATGCAAGCATTTACATGGAGTGCTGCCACGCATACGAATGGTCGAGGGCGGAGACTCTTGCTACGTACACAGTCCTACGTAAAGTTGGAGATGAGGTTAAACCAATTGTGGTTACTCCCACATGGCACAGTCGGATGACGTAAGATGAAACAGGCTGGGGCGGGATTGAAGTCTTTCGCAAGGTATTGCCTGATATTGAAGAGTAACGCCCAACACCACAAAGCGGGCCACCCCACAAAGCGGGCCAATTTCGGGTTAGCAACAACACCAAATTCTACTGCATTAGAGCTGCTATACTCATTCAAATTGGCTAATTTCGATAGAAATAGCTTCTATAGGCCTATTCTAATGTAACAGTACGCAGAATTCGCTTTTCGCCGCCCTCCTTGCGTACGAAATGGACCTTTTTAGGCGCTAGAGCAGCCCTGACCTGTTCGAGATTCCACGACCGCTGCTTTGTCTCTTTTTGTATCCTTTTTGAGCGTTTGGTAAGCTCTTGCTTCAAAGCCAATTGACGTAGCTCTCGGAGCTGCGTTCGAAGCAATTGAGCGCCAGTATGCTCTTGAATAGCGCTGTGGCCAAGCTTTCGTACAGCGCGTCTTGTTTGAGGCGTTGTTTTGGCCTCAATTTGACGAATTAGTGCGCGTAAATTGTCACTCTGCTTTGGAGTGCTATAGAGACCATCTGACGTAGCTGGGGGTTGATACTCAGGCGTAGTACGTCCAAAATTTCGAATTTCAGGGTCATTGAGTAGTTTTTGCTTATTTAGAGGCCAAATTCCTGTATGATGCCATCCAGCACGAATATTTCGCTCAGTAAATGTAGTTTGACGTGCTTCAATATAGAGCTTGGTAAATACTCTGCGGTTGAGTGTTGCAAGGCCTGTTAGTGCAAATCTTTGTACTAATTGGCCATATGCTGCTTTGAGAGGCGAAAAGGGTCCTAAATCGAGTGGTTGAAGCTTATGAGAGGCATGAGCTGGTAGATAGAGTGGATGGATGTCGTTTTGAAGGCAGAGATACTGAAATAGGCCTGTAGAATGACTGTCATGGCCATCAAGAATCAGAATAGAATGCTTGCCTATAGGCCTCTGTGGAATAAATATCCGCCTTAGCCAATCAATACCAAGCTCATTATCAGTCCATCCCTTTAGAGAGAAGGCCCAAATAATGTCAGGTAGCTCATCAATAGCAGGGAACATATGTAGCTCTGGTG
>NW_006916581.1:18692-39558 GCF_000464535.1 Endocarpon pusillum Z07020
CTATAACCGTAGGATCAAGCGCAGAGAGGCGCTTAATATCCATAGCTCGAGATCTGCTTGTTCGAAGCTCTGAATGGCGAGAAATGAAGCGAGATACATAGTTCTTGCCCAGGGGCCGCGAATCGCCTCGATTTCGCAGGATTTCGTACACAAAAGAGCGAATTCTAGGGTAATTTGGGCATAGATTCTGCCGCTGTAGATCTCGAATCCACTGAATTAGAGTTTTTTCTTCTTCTAAAGATAGGCGTTGAGTCCTGCGATTGGCTTGCGTACGTGGGTTGCGACCTCTGCGTCGGTAAGCCACAGTCGTTTTTGAAACCCTGTATTTGGCAGCTACCTTGCGAATTGACTTCTCAGCACCTATATCTAGGTCATTTAACGCCTGCTGAATCAATTGCTCTTGGTTTGAGGCCATTTGGACGTAAATTGGTGGAGTAATAAGCGTTAGAAATTTGAGGGTGGTTTTTTGTGGGTGACCCGAAATTGGCCCGCTTTGTGGGGTGGCCCGCTTTGTGGTGTTGGGCGTTAGTTATCGACACAACATCAGTCAGACATGACCGCTTATTATCGTTCGCTCAGAGCAATACAGAAATACCACGGAGATCTACCAACCATCAACCACGTGATTACCGGGTGCGTCTACCTGTGTCCGTCTTTTGCGTTTCGGAATCATTTTACCACGTGTTCAACCTCGCTTCTTGAAGTCAGGAATCGTCTTGCCACACGCACTTGTCATGTTTTTCCAAATTGCTGTATTGGAGGCCGTAATTATCTCTAGGCCTAACAGGAAGCACGGTCATTCAATTCCTTTGTTGTGTAGAACAAGTCGAGGCAGCGAGGTCTTCCCATTCCATCGATGGATTGTGGAGTTTGTATACCGGTCTTCTCAGTGATCTCCGCATAAACACTTGCTGAGTGAGGTAAGCCAGAGCTCGGGGGCGAGTCTCCTGAGTCCGTGTAATTTTGCTTTTAGAATGGGAAAGAGGCGACTCCTTTTTCCTCTAACGAGTAGCCGTGCTTAGTAAAACGCCTATCTTGTCATTAATCTGTTCTGTAGGCATTTGCTGGGCAAAGAAGGCCAAAGCTTGAGTCCGGGCTAGCTGATCCTATAGACTATATCGCTCCCTCCTTAAGTTGGATGGTAAGGTATCAAGATTTGGTGGCTTCCATTTGTAGCGATGGGCCACTTCCATTTCCAATTGGAGATGTTTTTGAGTAACACCAGTTTTGTTGCTGACTGGTGAAGTACGGACGGTCCCTGGAGCGTTTTTTATGGTGCCACGTGCATTCTCGCCTTGTAGAGCCTGGTTGGTCTGACTACTCGGAACCATTGGTCGGCACTAAATCCCGACTATGATACTGCAGAATGAGAGTCTGTTAGGATGGCAGTTTAAGCTGAGGAGTCTGCTCGAAATTTTGATGCTAGGGTTTTGGAGAGTTCTTGCCCTAAGCTGACGCCCGAGTGGTAGAGTACCCAGCTCAAGATTAGTAACAGCTCTACTCAGCATGGTCTACTTTGTAGCACTTGCGAGGGTGGCCGGAAGCTGTCCGAATGTCTCGAGGGGCAAGGGAGCAGCTTCCGCAGCGAAACCCTGGCTTGAACCTGGACTCGATGCGTCGCCAGTATGAGACAGCTTCTCCGGAAGGCATGACAAGCAGGTCGTCTGCTAGATCCTGAAGTGTCTTGCCCCTAGCTTGAGAGCCGATTTCGCCTTGGATGTCGGCCAGCAAGAGGACAATCGAACGCGTTAGTTGACCTTCCAAACCACCAAGAAATTCGTGGTGACTCGTGGTAGACCCTGCCCTGCTTGTCTCATCTGTGGTGGTGGATACCCAAGTTGTGGAAATGATGGAGCTCCAGATGGCCAAACACTACGTTTAGAGGCTGATGATGCCGGGACCTCTGGGGTTGCAGCTGCGTACTGTTAGCATCAGTGCTGATACCGCTGCCTGTACACGAGATGCATCACATTGGAGTAGTGTCAGCGCTGCTTGAGCCAGTCGATGTGATGATCGATGTTGTAGAGCGATCTTCATGTGCTGGATGGAGCTGATTGTAATGCCGAGAGCGCCGCTTTTGCAGTTTCATATTTGTGGACGCACTCATGTTTGACAACTCCTGGCCATTCAGCTAATGATTGTGCTTGTGCAGGTTCATTTACTGGTGCAGCTTTGAGATCCAGAGTTCCTGTTCCTGATCTCACCAAACTGGTAGTTTGAGTCAGTCACAAACTCCTCTTGTAGAATTCGCATATAACACATGACGTTTGAGTGATGTGCGTACTTCTTGCTCCATCAACAATGTTCTTCCAACCCAACACTCATACCAAGCAATTTCAGTATCTAAGCTAAGTTTCCGAGTAAATACTAAAGCCAGGTTGAGTCAAGGTCGATACTGTTGTACGTTGTAAGTAACAGGCTAGCAGTATGGCGTCAGATGGTGGCTGAGTGCAAAAAACCCAGAGCATGCTTCTACTACGTACGTAGTACGCCGTTCAAACGACTTCAAATCCGTGCAGCATTGCTGTTCATCATTTCTGATTCCTAGATACTTATCGATGCACCAGATTCCAGGTTGCAGTAATTATACCAGCCACGATTGTGTGACACTTCCCTCACCGTTGGCAACCACTGAGCGTCGGACCTAGTCACATCTCGGCGCCAACATAAGTAAATGACAAGTGCTATACATCAATGGGAGCCTGTAGGTACGGAAAATCTATGCGGGATGTTGACTTGGCAGCAATAGCCCATTCTACTCCAGATGCCACAGCTAAGTATCAGATGTCGTGCTGATGCTAACAATGAAGTGAAATGTTTTGAGGTGATGAAACTCGTGCTGGCAATGCCTTCATTGAATTCTGCTGCAGACTCGGCATTTTTGGCTGTTCGAACATCTAATGCGGCAGGGACAACGAGAAAACTGACATCGGGACCTGGCCGCCAATTTGTGGCCGTCATGTAAACGACCTCCCCCTTGCAGTTCTTGGGCGGCTTCAATTGCCATAATACAGAAAGAGCAACGGCAGCCCGCCACGCAAGAGAACCTAGTGACATATGAACGAGATCCCCTTCCCACCTTCGGCCAGCCGGACTCTTCGTATAGATCCGGAGCACATCCTCGGCAGCTGCACAATCTTGGTGTGGGTTACTTTCAAAAGAAGGTCCACTAGGTTTCAAGGACAATGTAGAAGGATTGGCTTGTTGTTGCTGTCAAGAAGGAACCCGGCAGTGTGTCGAGGAGGGGATATCTTTGTTGCGATCGCGGAGGACAAGCCTGCTGCGGCGGTTAAGAGCTCGAGGAGGACCGAAGGAAATCGATGAACGGATCCATGTTTGCAGTTCGAGAAGGAGAGGCTTGCCGTTGTGGTTGAGAGCTCGAGGAGGCTCGAGGAGGACCGAAGACAATCGAGGAACGGATCCATGTTTGCAGTTCCAGAACCATAGATTATTATCATGATATCATCGGAGAGATATACTTGAATCCAGATTCCTTGCCTGGCCTGCCGTACTACAGGTACCATTTTACTACAGAGTCTACGACATATAATGCTTCAAGCTTGTCTAACAAAGGTATTCGGGCGCATGTTTCCAGCTACGCATCTCGAGGGTTTTGGTGCTTCATAACCAAACTTTATTCAGAGGTCATGTAGATCGAACAAAGACACGGGGCATAATTGCAAGGACAACAACCCCTTGTTTTGGCCCGAAGGCCCAACAGGTACGCCAAAACGGAACAATGAATTCCACTGTTTCCCCTAGTTAGGATCTTTGGATCTCGGTCAAACGCGAGGCTAACCTGACACTTCAGTGGGTACTGTACTAATCTGGAAACTAATTGTCGGACGAAATATAAGTAGTTCGTTTTTCATGCCATCTCGTTGAGCTTGACGGGCGACTTGCATGGCAATACCAATCGACAAGCCTCGCATTACCGCACTTCATTGACTGCAGTGGAGGGATGATGTCGAGCCATTGTTTCTTGCTGACTCGGCCACTCAGTCTGAGAGCTATGACTCTGTGAGATTGCTTCATGGGAACGCTATTATGATACGACTATGCAACCAGTCCTCCGCAGCTCATGAAATTCTTTTATATGATGGTGGAGCAAGTTTTGCTCATGGCTCTGTGATCTTGTCTGTTGCTACCCAACATCATAACAGTCCCGCCAAGCAGAAACACTCGGATGGTCATTGCTGGATTCGAAGGGTACGGAGCCTCCCAGAGTGAGGATCTGCCGGAGAAAGCAAGAGTTGGGAGGTACGCCGGTCAAGCCAAGGCTCGCAAAGGACAGATGGGTTAAGCAGTTGAGATCATGCAGTGTGGAGACATCAGAATATACCATTGAGTCTATCAAGCCAGGTTGACTGAAGGGCGAGTCTCTTCACTATACGCTTGCGCCTCTATTGCTGCACCCACCACATCCAGTGGATCTGCCAGGTTCTCTACCTTCCGTCGCTTCCCTCCAACCCTACCCCTAGCGGTCACCTTTTCTTGTGCTGGCAATACTCGTGTTGCCACAAAGATATATCCCTCCGCACCTCCTTTCCCCATCATCAGGGGATGCGTCCTTCCTGGTAAGACCTGCCACCTTCTTAGCCTCGCTGTTTGCACTGAGGGAGCAAGTAACAGCGTTGGATCAACGGGAAAGTCCGTGCTAGGGACTACTCTCTGCTCTTCCGGCGTGTTGAGGAACGCCGTTCGTCTGGCGGTGGAGTAAAGATCGGCCAGCTCGGCTAGTGGCTCGAGGTAAGGTGAGTAGACAACAACTTGCGCAGCACCGGCTAGTAGTGGCACGGCGTGGTTGAGTATAGAGCCTGGAGATGTGAGTGTGGCAAGAATCAGTCCATGGAAGCCACCTTGGCGTGTGCTGTCGACAACAGACTTGATGCGCATCCATCGACGACGTTTGCGGTAGTAGGCACTTCTTTTGCTGCTCTTCCAAGTTGCCAGTGTCTCGGGTGTGGCGGTATCAGGCTCAGTGTAAGCAGGATCTTCACTTGGCGAGAGCAGCTGTAGCCATGATAGAGTTTTGAGGTGTGTGAAGAGAGGATGCTTGGGTGAAGGAGTATTTACGTCGTAGTCGAAGTATTTCAACAAAGCCAGGTTCGGTTGGGAGTTGGAATGAAGCAAGGTAATCGTATTTGAAATAGCAGACATGGATGGAATATCGCGATCCCCTCTGCGAGAGTGGTCAGGAGACTCGGAACCTTGGTCCTCAGTGTAAGGGTGGTTGCTTTCCGCAGTGTCATTATTGTCCCCTTCTGCGTATAGAATACCCATCCTTTCAGCCATCGCCGCGACCAGTAGACCGCCCGTGTCGTCCACCAGTAGGTATCGACCCGACGGTCGTATTTCCGAATGCGAGCCGTCAGCATGGTATATGTTTGCCCAACATCCAATGAGGCCTAGCACATCGTTCCGCAATTCCATGACCTTTCCGAAATCGCGCTCATTCATCAGCCAATCGGTGAGAGTAGGCACGTCCAATGGAAGCACACAGAATCTTCTCAGGTACTTTCTGTTCTTCCTCAGGGTATATTTGGCCAATGAAAAGGCCGTCCTTTCCTCACTCGTGGAATGTGCACCAATTACTTTGGCAAAGACGTCTTTGCTGTTTCCACTTCCATCTGACTTGAGAGCTTCAATCTCCGCCACTGTCAGCCGCTGACTCGTTGGATCATCTATGATGATCTGATTTGTGTGGTTGTCGTCCAGGAGGCCATCCCGCTGGTGTTCGATATCTCCTTCATCTCCGGGAGAAGCCGACGGAGTTTCCATTTGCTGGATCAATGCATGTGCATGTAGCTCCGCAGCGGGGACGATACGTAGTTCTTCTCCGTTGATGATTTCGAACGTAAGATGGAATGGCCTTCCCAAAATCTGGTCTGCGTGAAAGGCGCCATATTTTCCAAGGGATATAATGCTGTACGGAGCATGAGTGATGCTCGAAAACGCATGAAGGATTAAAGCTCACAGAAGCTAACAAACATACTTGTTCTGTACTATCTGTTGCACTTTCAATTGATCAGATGGAAGACGTAGAGCGACATATTGATTTGGTTGAATTGTAGGATGCATTGATGAGGAAAAGGATTTCAAAGGTACTTGCATCAAAGGGTCAATCGTGCGCATGACTCGGATTAGAATGGGTAGGTCTACAAGTGGGTATCAAGGGAGTTGTATGGCTATTTACTAAAGTACAGAACCACTTGGCGGGCCACCCCAATTGGCGGGCCAATTTCTGCACACCAACGCGCAGGCATCCTCATATTTCGAACAGCTATATCTCCACCAATATAGCTCTAAATGGACTCGGAGAAGGAGCATTCTGTTCAGCAGGCCTCAAATGACGTTGATATAGGCCTATTTGACTCTATACGCAAGGATGCGAGCTACCACAGCGTGCCGAAATCAACAGTGGCCTATCGACGCGCTGGACGACCCTCTCGAGCTGAAACTGATCTCATTTCTCATCGCCTTTCGAAACAGGAAGAAAAAGTGCTTATCCAATACTTCAGAGACCTACAGAGGCAGCATCTATGCCCTAATTATGCTCAAATTCAACGAATAGTCACTAAATTGCTCCATAGCAAGGGGGATAAGATTCAATTAGGCAAGCACTACGTGGAACGTTTAATAGCTCGCCATCCAGAGCTTAAAACGCAGCAAAATCAACCAATGGATATCAAACGACTTATGGCCCTTGATTCTAGCGTTATTAAACGCTTTTTCGCTGAATTCGAGCAGCTCCGCAGCCAATACGCAGTTAAGCCACAAGATATCTACAATATAAATGAAACAGGGTTTCAGATAGGGCAAACAGTGTCAAAATACATTATTTTTGATCCTGCAATAGGTCGCCTAGTTGCTCTAGCGTCAGATAACACTTAATAGGTCTCTATTATTAAGTGTATAAATACAGAAAGAGCTATTAAGCCTTATCTTATCTTCGTTAGCAAGAATCCTAAACATCATATGTTTCTAGAGCATAAGGAGCTCTCTAACATTATATAGGTCTTTTCTCCTAAAGAATAGACTGACGAAGAGCTAGCTGTTAATTAGCTGCGGCGGATATTCGTCCTAATTGCGTTAAAACAAGGCAAGCATATCATCCTAATACTTGATAGCCAAAAAAGTCATAGAACTGGCGAATTTCAGTAATACTGCCTTGAAAACAACATCCACCCTCTCTATCTACCTGCGCACGCTACCCACAAACTTCAACCTCTCGATATAGGTCCATTTTCGCCTCTTTCAAGTGCGTACAGCCGCGCAGTTGAAGAATACACTCCAAACGATATAGCAGCACTCAATCAAAGTATTTTGACTGTACTTTACGTACGAGCTCGTCAAGAAGCGTTTACTGAGCGAAATATTCGCACAGGATGGAGAAGAGCTGGCATTTGGCCAATTAATAAGCAAAAACTGCTGGATGATCCTGAATGTCGAGTAATACAGCTTAACGCTGGTACGGCCGTATGGTCAGCAACCTCCTTGCAGGGCAGCACAAGCTGCCGCAACTGCCAAGAGAAGTTGGCTGTACATGTACAGCCAACCTCCCAAAGCGGCTTAGCGCTACTCTGACATATCAGGTGTCCTGATTTCCTGTGCCTTGGCACAGGAAATCCCTATTAGGTAGTTACTAGAAAACCTAAATAGATGTATAGACAACACCACAGAATGAAAACTTCAACACTGAAATTCAAAATTTTGGCCGCACAACGCCTGAGTATCACTCTGCGCCTATTCAAGAGGGTCCTAACCATCTCTATAGCATTCCGAAGAAGCTGAATAAAATTCGAGAGCTTCAAGCGCAAATTAAGGCAAAAGTTACTCCTTGAACTCGACGCTCTGTACGCAAGCTCAGCCACGCAGCTATTCAAGAGCACGCCGGCGCACAATTGCTTTAAATGAGCTCAACAATTTATGCAAGCAATCTCATCAGCAAGAGGTCAAAAAGCGCTCAAAACGCATGCTAAAAGAGAGGTGCAGCGTTCGTGGAACCTTAAGGAGGTTAGAGCTGCCAAAGAGGGCAGGGCGCCTTCTAGAGTGCAAATTACGCACCGTTCGGAGAATTCGCTGCGCATCAGAATTCTATCAGATAGACTCGAATAGGAAGTATCGCCAGCTTCATTATTTCCCTAATTGGATGTGGATGTTGGCCCATTTGAGTGATAGAATTACTGCGTAAAGTGTGTGCAAATTGGCCCGCCAAGTGGTTCTGTACGTTAGTTATTTAGGCAGAAACAAGCGCTCCAGGGTGCTTCGGCACTACACCGCGTTGGCACGTTGAGCACATCAGCCGCTACGTGGTCCATCAGACCCTGCAGCGGGTGGTTCTCAGCCTCAAAAGACAGAGTCATAGTCCTACTCTCGCATACATATTTCGATCGCAGATATTGTTGAATGAAGGGCCAATTGATGACGGGCCACTGTATTTAATTCGAAGCTACTCCGTAACCATAAACTACATCAGATAGCTTATGTCCCCTCTAACTAATTCAGAGTTACAAGACAATCAATTCAGCCATGGCAACCCATATTACACACAATCTTGCCCAATGACTATGGTGACGGCATCATTGTGATTGTAGTGGCGTCATTTGATATCGAACTGCTTGCGGCATCTTGCCTGAAGTGTAAACAATGGAATGTGGCATGACATGGACATAGGGGTTCCGTGATTGCTGCATGCGTCATTCTCATTGCCATTACTCATGTGCGTTGGATCAAATATCAAATTCGAACCCTGGAGCTCGACAAGCACTCCCATAGACTGCCATCGATATTTGAGGGAGAAGAATACCTGCACCATGACATCCTTCCAAGCGATCTCCAATGCATTCTCGGCAATCTTTCAGTCTTCACCTTCGTCACCCAGATCGTTCTTTTCGCTTTCCAGTCACTCATCTCACTCTTCGGCATGTTCATCATAGATGTTGTAGATGTCTCAACGGGTTTGGTTCAGTTGCTCTCGAGTAGGTGTCAACTCCACCAAGCATCTGGATCAATATTAACCTTATAATGTAAAGAAAACGTTCTCGTTCTTCTTCTTCCCGCTAGTGCATTTCTCATGTACGCTGTCTATCGTCAGCGTCGGTTTCGTCTCCGGCACAAGAGCCAGCGCATGTCACTGCTTCAAGAAAAGAAGTTCAATTAGGCCGTAATTCGCCGTTGTTCCATCCAGCAGGACGCCAGAGGCAGCTTTGGAGCTGCAAGGTGGGGTATATCCAGCTGCTACTGCGAGAGGGACAATATGTTGGAGGCAGTAGCAAGCTCCTTTCGGTAAATTCTGGCGGTTGAAGCTGTCTGATTCATGCAGCAGTCGAGCTGAGAGATTATACTCCAAGAAATTCAAGCCTTTCCCGGATTGATGATCGAGCATGCCTAAGCATAGGTCATCTCACAATGCATTTGTTCAAGAAGCAAACGTACGTTCAATAGCAATAGTTAAGGGACGAGGAATGTGACGAGCCTATTGGCGAATTGATACCTTTGCAAATAGATGAAACTCAAAAGCTAGGGAGATTAGCAAATGAGACGACAAGCTGAGAAAGATGGTGAACCTCAAATGTACAGCCTGCCTACGATGAAAAAAGACGAAGAGGATCAAAGAGAGAGCTCGACGGACGGATGTCAGGACTGGGGAAAAAAGGCCATCAAACCAGGAACACAAGTCATGCCCTGTGTATAGCAACATGATGCAAGATTAAACCAATTCTCAAGCTGAATCTTCTGTAAGTCGTTTGAGCTCCAGCAAGGTTGCTGCTTAGCTGTGAGTCGTAAAGTGAAGAGGACGCAGCTAAAACCTTCTCCAGGATCTTCCAGTCGTGACCTCATCAGCCGAACGGGCGGTCAGGAGTAAGCACTTGTAGCTACGTTGTAGCTGTTGACGCAGTACAACTGGTACGGCAATAGACCTGAGATAGTGTACTTCGGAAAACCTAACCTCCTTCGAAATCGATGATAGGGAAAAGTCCAAGCACAGTCATATGGTAACGAATGTGCGCCTGTCTTTTGACCGAGTCCATGTTTTCATGTATGTCGGAGGGAAAGGCTTTCAACCATCAGGCAGGGATCATGGCGGTTGAACCTCAGGTTGACTTTATTCCACGAACAAACAGGTTCCAGCAGCATGGGACATCTTATTTGTGGCCACCAAACTTCACCACATCATAATTTCCGACCCATGAACTCCCTTTTCTTAAAACTAAGCCACCACTGTGGAGCGACTGCCGTCAGCGACGGGACAATGGAAAGTGTTGATGGCGAAGCATCACATACCTTACTTGGTCCGGCCCCACCCTCATACAACCTCTGATTTAGCCTCATTGCCAACTCCTGCCTGACCTGGCTTAAATATCCTCTTAGCTGTTCTGCCTGCTGCCTATCACTCGGTGCCTCGAAGGCTTGATTTAACGGAAAATTGGCGTCACCCGGTATTGCGAACTGTTCCAATGCCCCGTTGATCAATGCCTTTTCTGCACTTCGCTGATCCATATTCGATTTCACCTTGTTGAGACATTCCGAGAGGAAGAGGATACCATAAATCAGCAATCGATCAGCGGGTCCATTGATTTCGAAATTGCGGAAGAAAGTGTTAGCGCGGAAGAGTGAGAGCGTTTCGTCAAGAATGTCGTATGATTCCGAGTCTGGATCAACATCTGATGGGGACACAGATGGTGGAAGCGGAGGCAGGGCGTAGGCAGGTCCCCTTGTTTTCGTTCGGAGAGGCAGGAGAGGGAAATTTCCTAACACATAACCATTAGTAGGCACTTGGTAGGGAGAAGATTCGAGGTATACCGATTAACTGAACTCCGGTATCGCCCAGAAAGATTGAATGGTAGGCCTGGGGTGGGTTAGGTTCCCAATACATCTCAAGCTCATCATGTCATGACATACAGGCATTGCGGGCTTTCTGAGCCAAGAGATCAGTCCCGATGATGTTCGGTTTGCTTGTCGTTGGTCGAGTCAAGGCCGTGCCCTCCGCGAAGTACTCCATTATTTTAGAGAGATCTCATCCCAATGTAGTTGAGAAGTTGGTGACTAACCAGCCAAGTCTTCGTCCTCTTGGCACTTTACGCGTCCTGAGAGCGCGTTCTGAATACAAGTACTCTGTGTTAAGACACCATTCAAGCTGTTTGTTCGGTCTCACCATCTCAATCTTATCTCAAACTTCAACATGTCTGATTTCGAAGATGGTATGGAGATTGATGGCCTAGCACCAAAAGAGTCAATCCAATTCAGCTTCGAGAATACTGCGATCAAAGGAAAGCGAATTGTAGCAGATCTGCCAATTGAGGCAGAGGACAACCTGCCATGGTACGTGGTTTTTACTTGTCTCTGACCACGGTTGACGCCAAAGCAGGGTGGAGAAGTACCGTCCAAATACTCTTGACGATGTTTCTGGCCACCAAGACATCCTTGCTACCATCAATAGATTCGTTGAACATAACGTCCGAAAATCTCTCCTCGTTACCAAAGGCAGCGACTAACTTTACACTCAGCGACTACCCCATCTCCTTCTGTATGGACCACCTGGCACCGGCAAGACGTCCACCATTCTGGCTCTTGCCCGAAAGATATATGGACCGAAGAATATGCGCCAAATGGTCTTAGAAATGAATGCGTCGGACGATAGAGGTATCGATGTTGTCCGAGAACAGATCAAGACCTTTGCGTCCACCAAACAGATATTCACTGGCGGAGTTGGCGCCTCAACTTCATCTGGCGGCTTAGGAGCATTCAAGCTCATCGTTCTCGACGAAGCAGACGCTATGACTTCAGCAGCACAGATGGCCCTAAGACGAATAATGGAGAAATATACAGCCAATACTCGCTTCTGTATCATCGCGAACTATACTCATAAGCTCTCGCCTGCGTTGCTATCAAGATGCACCAGGTTCAGATTTTCGCCTTTGAAGGAAGCGGACATTCGAGGACTGGTCAACCATGTGATCGAGAATGAAAACATCAACATCGATGCAGAAGCGGTCGATAGTCTAGTGAAGCTGAGCAAGGGCGATATGCGACGGGCGCTCAATGTCCTTCAGGCTTGTCATGCTGGAAGCAGACCACTTCCTGTAAGGAACGCGCCAAAACCGGAAGCAGAGGATATCAAGTATGAGATGATCACCGGTGCCACAATCTACAATTGCATTGCAGCTCCTCATCCAGCCGACACTCGATTGATCATGAACACTCTACTGAGCACGCCGGACGTCATGTCTTGTGTGACGACCATAAATACGCTAAAATCAAATCGAGGTCTAGCACTTGCTGATATTCTGACGTCTCTTGCAGAAGAATTACAAACATTGGAAGTCAGCCCTCAAACCAGGATAATATGGCTGGAGGGGCTTGCAGAAATCGAGTTTCGACTATCCGGTGGAGGATCTGAGAATATTCAAACTGGTGGAATGGTCGGAATTATACGTCAGGGATGTGAGCTTATGGGCGAGAAGGGGATGGTGGTCGACACATGAAGTAGACGTCACCGGCGAAAAGTAGGAAGTGGAAGCGCTACATTTTAGTGGAGTTGCCTAGGAAGTGAGCATGCCATTTAGGTCTGGGGAAATGATGGCGAGGTTTGACCCCTAGGCCAGCACAAACGTAAGTTCTGAATCTCAAGAGCGCTGCCGGATCAATTATGGTTAATACAATCCGAAGAACCATTCATACAGGTTGTTTGCGAAGACAAGAAAAGCTGGATAGTCCGGCTTATGCTACGGCGATACATGGAGTTCAGCAAAAGAAACGGCCAGCCAGATGGCAAAAGTCTCTTCTAAGTCCAACTGGCACTCGGCACAGCGAGGTGGTGATATGTCGTTATATGTCAACTACCGATAAGCTACTGTGAGGCAGAATGTTCAGAAATCGTCCTTGCAGCTACGACAACCCAGACCCTTGAGATATCGATTATGCCTGCCATTTGATGCCTCGAGTAAGCATACCTGCCATGACATCTATTACTCCGTCGCGACAGATTTTCTAGCTACACCAACATCGCTTCGTGAACCGAAACGATGTGAAGCAGGAAAATTGTGACCAAGGAGCTGTACGCTTTCACACGGCGGGTCTTGGTGCAAGATTCGTCGAGCGATGTACAATGTTGGACAATGGTATACTCATGGCGATGATTGATGAGAAGAGTCACTTGTGGACCCAGTTCTTTACCATGACGGCCTCCTGACACAGCGCGATCCCCCTTCTTACATGCCTTCACCGCCTCCATGTTTTGAGCCAAAATGTAGTTTTGGGGAACGCAGGTACTAGAAACACGAAGATCAGATAAATCACACAGTAGTTGCTGTCGCTAGGATTGAGCCCAAGGGGGGGATGTGGCAAATGTCAGTGGTACATTTCTGCGGCTTGACGACGCTAATCAACTGACATGATCAGCTACATGACCTACGGAGTCCTTTACTATACCGCTTCATGTCCGCAGGCTGAGAATTCGTGGAGGCGCTGGACTATTTGTACAAGTTGCAACCATGGCATTGAGCCTCCACGGTCGTACCTCGGTAACATATTTCTCGTAGCAAAGTAGCGGAATTGAATCATACAGAAGCTCCCTGCTCGACGGTAGACTTAAAAAAGACCAGGCCAACACCAAAACGAAATACCAAAGATGTCCAAACGCATCGAGTATCTGGCCGCGAACTGCAGAACAGACTACTTCAGCCATGAAAACCAACAGATGCATGGTTTGCCAGTATGAGGAGCTGCTTCTGGTAAAAGTCAGGCCATGGATGCAATCATCCAGATACAATCCCATAGATTTGTGGGATGCTGGACAAGGCAATATGGAAGTGTACGAGATTCAGTTCTCGTACCGTTACACAGTAGAAGTACAGTACCTCCTTCTCCAGGAACCATGGTTGATACATAGAGATAACCATAATTGACATGTAAGGTAGTTGATTAGTACAGAGTTATCTCGGGAAGTGAAGATCATGTCCACAATTAGACTCTCCGAAGTCAGAGTATCGAGGGCAAAGGCTCGTATGATGTCAGTGCACTCCAACTCGGCTAATCCTCGGTGAAAAAAAGTCCCTGCACCAAAGGCAGTCGCACAAATACACAACTGAGCATATCCGCAGACACATTGGCTTCAGTCGCCAAATGAACCTGCATTTATTAAGCAGCTTGCAGAATGTCGGCAGCATATAAATTGTTAGGGAGCAGGGAAGATCTTCCAGCTCATTCTGACAAGGAATCAACCACCTCCGACGCCAGCAGTGCAACCATTGGTCGTTCGTCCGAATCCCCGACCATAAACTCTCCCCCTGTACCACTCGCCATAAAATCTCGGATCCTGATGCTTACATCTCGCGGAGTGTCTCATCGGTAAGAACCACGCTTCTCCTTCGTTCCTGCTGCGGGCCGTCGCTGATCTCTATCCTTAGCCACCGCCACCTCCTTGCCGACCTCAATTCACTTCTTCCCCATACCTACAAAGACACAAAGCTCGACACGAAGTCATCAAACAACTACAACTCTGCGCTCAACGCTCTGGCCGAACTCCACTCATGCAATTACATTTTCTTCCTTGAAGCTCGCAAGCACGGCCAGGACCTTTATCTCTGGCTAGCAAAAGCGCCCAATGGTCCTACGGTCAAGTTTAGTGTCAGCAACGTCCATACAATGGGAGAGCTAGGGTTTGGTGGCAACTGTCTGAAGGGTGGACGTGGTGTGGTAGTTTTTGACAAGAGCTTTGAGGACGCAGAGTTTAGTGGAGGTCAAGAGCACAAGGGGCTCGTTCGGGAGATATTACGTGGCGTCTTCTGCGTTCCCCAAAGGGGTGTCAGGGGCAAGAAACCGTTTGTCGATCGCATCACAGGAGTTTTTGGTCTGGATGGCAAGATATGGATCCGAGTATATGAGATTCGAGAAGTAGGCAAGGAGAGTGAAGGTGGCGACAGGTCTAGCACGGATGTCTCCTTGGTAGAAATTGGTCCAAGATTCGTGCTTACACCCATTGTCATTCTGGAAGGAAGCTTTGGAGGTCCAGTTATCTATGACAATAAGGAGTTTGTTAGTCCGAATCAGGTCAGAAGCGAGGTCAGATTGAAAAAAGCAGGGAGGCACATCAGACGAACCGACGACAAGAAGGAGAGAGTGGTCAAACGAGGAGCGCTCGGTCTTGATTCCCGAGGACGAAGGAAGCAGAACCCTCTGGACAATCATGTATTGTTCAAATAAAAATCGAGTTGTCGAAAGCAAGCCGTTATGCCCATTGCCACCGCCCACGACCAGCTATGTATGAGCCCTGGCTGCCCTCATCCTACTGCGTCATAGCATTGAGGTATGATGGCTCATCGAATAGAGGCTCTGCCTTGCCAGCCATCATGCATCTGCGCCATGAGGATGCCACACCAATGACTCTATCACGCTGAGCCAGCTCCTTAACCACTTCACCGAGGGTTAACGAGTCCCTTCGTGCCAGGACGTCGCACTATTTTATGATACATGAGTTCCTGGACAAAAGGTAAGTGGAGTACTACGTGGTGGACGAGATGTATGCCACATCCTGGCTACACTGGATTAAAACAGATGCCCGAACCCCACCACGATTCTCACTACCTTCACTGCTGGCCTTGGACTGTTCATACTTTCGACGTTACTTCTGGTCGTCTGCACTGAATGGCAACTTCTATTACATATAACACGGAGCAAGAAAGGAAAGCTACCGGCGACATTAACTCTTCGAAGTGTGTCATGTCGTTGAATGTTGAAGCACTGTGAAATTCAGTATACTCGCAGTGGGTGTCTTCTGGCGCTGCCCATCCAGAGAATCATAGCAACCTTACTTGTAAATAACCCGCATTCATGGCTAGTCATTATCTGATCAAGCGTGCCAAGAACTTGTTTCATTGTCATCCTAAAATTTTCCTGCTCTCCAACCGCCGCATACAATCAACGAGTACTTTCTCTGAGCAACACTGCAATGATGAAGGATGATACTTGGCCGAATTGGGCCTGTGGAAGAGTGTACAGAGAGAGACATGTCGATACCAGCACTAATAGCCCCAGCGAAGGGGTGCAGAAAATTTGAGCCTTGATTGTGCCTGACCTCATTTGAGGTCATACTAGTACTGTGGCATCCGATAGCAGGCTGTCCAACGTTTCCGCTTATTCAGTTTGCAGTCCAGCGTCATGTATGACTTATTCCAGAGCGCACCCGCAACTGCTGACTTGTTCCAGAATGCCCTTCCACGACCTCGCTCCAGAAATCATACTCACAATCCTTCGAAATTGCAGCTCCATCACCGATCTTGTGAATCTCTTCCGGTCCTGTCGGAGGATCCATAGCATGCTGTCCACATCTCAAAAGACGTTGATACTGTACAAAGTCGCCGAGATCGAGTTTGGTCCTCTGCACGATGCTTTTCAGCTCCTCACACTCAACAACAGTCAGCCTGCACATTCAATCCGAGATCCGCCTCGTTCCCATTCTCTGTTGCGGCAAATCATCGCGGTCGGACGTGTCGCGAAGAAATGGGAAGATATATATCCTCTCTGCAAATGGGACTCTGATTTTTTTGATCGTCGTTCCTTGTCTGGGGACGAACGATACCGCCTGAGACGCGCCATCTATCGATATTGGCTATATACGCATGCTTTTCACACTCCGGCATATCCTCGCACCTCGCGTCGCATCCCTCAACTCGTGGTCCAAAGAGTACAACTTCTTCACAATTGGTCTACCAAAGAGCTCTTTGAGATTGACGATTTTCAAGCTACCCTGCGTGCTTTGATTGGCTCTAGGATTTGCCCCAGTGATTCTGCAGTCCGCGCGATTGGTCATGGAGATGGTGAATATCCCCAAACGAGTTCCGTCAAGCGGCCTCTTACTACCGCAGCTCAAGATTTGTTCCACACTTCGAGAGATGGACATGTGGTTCATAGACAAGATAGACACCATATGAACGTTTTCATGGGCTGGGGAGATCCTGTAACGCATTACTACATCATTGAGGACTTGTTGAAGTTGGATCCAGAAGCAGTCCTGTGGCTATACGACCATTCTCAGAAGTGGCAAGTGGAAGGATACCTTGACTCACTTGGGGAGTGGTTTTGCAACAATGGTGATACCTTTTCGGAGACATTAACATGTGTCATACAGGGGCGAGAGATTGATCTTGTGGACAGGATGGATTCTTGTGTTGGAATCATAAAGAGAGATTGTAGCCCAGATGTCAAGTAGAGATGCTAGAGGTATCACACAAAGGTGTTCTTTATCTGCAGCCGAGTATATAGATGAGCTGTGGAGATAACATAAGGAGGTGTACTTTACCCGCAGCCGGACTGTACTTGGCAAGCCATTGTGGCGTCAAACTACTGATGGACTAAGATTGGGGTTTCATCTATAAACTCAAGAATTGACAAAGGACAATACCCTAGTACTAGATGTAACTTTTTTTAAATAAATAGTAACTACCTAAATAGGATTTCCTGTGCCATGGCACAGGAAATCAGGGCACATAACGTGCCAGAGTAGCGCTAAGCCGCTTTAGGATTTGGCTGTACATGTATAGCCAAATCCTTTTAGTAGTTACAGCAGTTCATGCTGCCTTGCAAAGAGGTTATTAGCTATACAGCTGTACTAGCTAAAGCTGTATTGCTTAACAAAGTCTATAAGTAGAAGAATATAATATATTATTTATAAATATATATCTATTATAACAGCGATAGCACAGACCAGCTGTAAAGGAATGAAAGGTGTGGCGATGCCATAGTGCGTCAATTGAGGAAACCAATAAAAAAAAACAAGAGAGAGGACCTACCACGCGGCAGGACTAAGATGCACAGGGCCATGACGAAAGATGTTGGATCAGGCTAAGGAAGTTGTAGACGGCAGAGAGGGTCTGAATTGTCTTATAATGGCGAAGGAGAGGGCGATAGAGAAGTTCAGTAGGTTCTAAGTATATAGCTTAGTTGTAATAGAATATAGTAAGCTATAAGTCTTATCTAAGTTAATAACAGTAGTTGTCACGTGTCACGTTGGAAGCAGGCGACGATAAATATATTGTTGATACGGTAGCCTAAGACTGCAGAGCCGACGAGGATGGCACTGGGGTCGCTCCTATATAGCGAGCATGCCCCTTACTAACGCGTAGTGCCAATCAATACCTGGCGGCCCTAGCGCTAGCGGCCGACAAGCATGGCAGCCGTGACAGTAGTGCTATTTAGATAACAATATTAGTAGTATTATTCTTTAAGACTTATAATTTAAACAGCTATAAATAATTATTAGATTTGTCTCTTAATAAATTTTTTATATAGTTATTAATATTAAAAGTAACGCTAAAACTGCTTCTGCTATCTATGGATGTCTGCACTAATTTTTTAAAGACTTAGAGATAATAATTATTAAATAATATATAAATACTAAGAAGCAGCTCTTCTTATATAACATCTAAAACGCAAATATAAGAAGGCTTTAGAGTCTACAACCTAGGACTATATTAGTAAATTTTATAGATACAAGATTAAGAAGCAAAGTGTATATATAGCTTATACTGAGCTAAAGAATCTGGCTCAAAAAGTCAGAGAATATAATGTAACTCTAGGCGTTATAATAACGCCTAGGTACATCTTTAACTGTCTAGTATCTGTGCTGCTAAGAGAGCTCGTGACCTTAGGTCGTATTTTGCGGGCCTAAGAGGTCGAAATCAAAGAAGGACTTACACAGCTAAAGGAGATAGAGAAGGCGCTTAATTCTGTACTAAGCAGAAGACAAGAAAAAGCCTATTACTCTAGGGCTGACAGGCGTCCCTCTCTGAAATCCAGCAGCTGCTCTCCTTATTGATGGGTCACTAAAAGCCCTGAGTGTAGCTGCCGCCCTTATTATTGCTTATTAAATTATTTATTATCTTCTTCTTTATCAGCTAATAGCAGAAAGGAGCTCGTCTGTTATTAATATAATAAGGTTAGACATGCTTCTTCAGATTGCCTTAACTAAGAGCTTATTCTTTGCCTTCTTAAGGAGTACAAAAGGAAGTCTATATTAAGATCTGCATTAAATAGGTCTTAGTCTCACTAAAATTAATCCTTACAGTAATCTCTCTTACTAGGGAGCAGTTATAAAGCATCTAAGTCTGTGCGCTTTTTAAAATTAATACAGGCTTACCTAAATAATAGTAAGCCTAAGGATAATAATGTGACTTAATCTATTAAATAAGCAGCTTTTAATAAAAGTAATAGTAATTATTAGGCCTGTACTGTTATTAAGATAATAGGCCCTTTAGCTAATATTAATAAAAATTCTACACTAGTATTCTCTCTTTATCTAGATTAATGTATTTGAATTAGACCTTATAGTTAACAAATTAGGAAAGCGTAAGGTTAAGGTAAGTAGTAAGACTCTCTTTATTTAGAGAAGAGGTACTATTAATGTTAAGCTACTATATAATAATTTAAGACTACAGTACTAGTACAAAAGTATCTGGTAACACCTTATATTTGTGTGAGACCACACCAAAAAGTCGCCTTTTTAAAATTGACCTGTTGTTAACTTTCTGTTATCTAGATCTCCTGCGAAGCTAGCATCTACGTATCTCAGCTATAGCTCCCTCTAAGAAGTACTCTGTATAATGTAGTTAACTCTGAACTCAAGGCCTATCTCTGCTGTCCCTTTGAGGTACAGTACTAGTGCAAAAGTATCCAGTAACACCTCATATTTGTGTGGGACCATACCAAAAAGTCGCCTTTTTAAAATAGTTATAGCAACTTTAGCTAAACGTCAACTATTAAATTTTAAAATTAATGTTAGCTTTAAATTAATAACATATTCATTTATAAATATAAAGTTTTCTTATAAAATGTCTAGATATTAAATAGAACAAGATTAAAGTCCAAATTTCTAAAAAAGAAAAAAAATTTGTATAGAGTCTTATACAAAAGTTTACAAAATTTTGGAGTGCTCTACTTCTTAGTTGGTTTGCTAAAGATCTATAAGTTTTAGGACTAAACTTTCTATTAATGAAAGATTAATATATTAAAGTTAAATTAACATTAAATTTAAAATTTAATAGTTAATGCCTAAATTTAATAGTTAATGCCTAGCTGAAGTTGCTATGAATTTTTTAAAAAGTCAACTTTTTGGTAGGGTGTGATGTCAAAATTTATTTTGGCCGGATACTTTTGCGCGTAGCTGTATTATAAGACTTTTCTTGCAGCCTTAAGGTGCCCTATGCGTGGATCTGCGTATTACTAGCTCAAACAGCTAATATAGAAACTGATATCTGGCCTTGTGCCACACGCTAGATATAGCAACTTTCTAATTAACGTCTAATACGCCTGAATGTTAGTCTCTTCTATATCTTCTTCTTCGTCTAAGGCTATAAACGTGCCAGGCTTTATCAGTATAGCCACAGCATTACAGTCTGTCATGCCCTCTGTGGCAAGAATCTCTCTCAGATAGACAGTCTGGTCGACCCACAGCCGTCAGCGAACTCTGTCTCTTCTGATCCTCATCCCTATAATCATCCTCGCTTCTCCCAGGTCCTTTGTATCGAAGTTCTGCTGGAGAAGGGCTTTGATTTAGCGGATGGCTTCTGGATCCTCTGCCGCCAGTAGCAGGTCATCCATGTATATACTGATAATCGTTCTTCGATCACTGGATATCAGTATGCTTGGATCTCTGTTCAGCGTGCTGTATCTATTAGCTCTCAAGACGCCTATAAGCTTCTCTCTCTACTTCCTTGCAGATTGCTTAAGTCTGTACAGGCTCTTAATGATTCTGCATGTCTATTAGTCTCTATTTAGCCCTTCCCTGAGTAGTACTTCTTCAGGGATCTACATAAATATCTGTTTGTCTTCTTCTCCTAACTCGCTAGCCAGATAGGCGGCAACTATA
>NW_006916582.1:0-6181 GCF_000464535.1 Endocarpon pusillum Z07020
AAGAAACATCCTAAGGGACTCTCTTCTGACAATAAAAGTAAACGTCTCTTTATAATTAATCTTATAAACTTATAAGAAGCCTTATGCCACAAGCTATGCCTTATATCTTACTAACTAGCTATTCTTATCTCTCTTGATCTTAAACACCCATTTATACCCTACTAACTTCTGGCCCTTTAGTAGCCTCTTAATTCTTTAGGCTTAGTAGGTGCTTAGGTTCTGTAGTTCTTTATTAACCGCATCTCTCTATTGCCTATTATATACAGGGTCTGTCACCGCTTATACATAGGTCCTCAGCTTATCTAGCCTTAAGTAGTCCTTATTTCTGTATACTAATAATAAACTCTCTCTTATACTAGAGTACTTACTAACATCTATTATATTAATAGTCTTTTTAACTACCTTATCTAGGTCTTTAAAATAACTAGGCTGCTCTGCCTCTATAGCTCTTGTAAGTATATTAAATCTCTCTCTGCCTGTAAGTATACTAAAACTCCTCTTACCCGAATATACTTCTTTTAATACTAAGGTGACTCCTATAATACTAGCAGCCTTAGCGTCTTAGGCTTCACAAGTGCCTTTTATTATATTTATTATAAGAGCGAATTGTCTTAATATAATAGAATCTTTTATAACCTTTATAAAGATTCTCTAACTTATAACAGGATCTTTTACAACCTTTATATCTAACTTATTTGCCTAGCTAAAGAGCTATTATAATTATTACTCACTTATCTTATATCACTTTATAATAAATAGTTTTCTTACTAACTATATACTTAACTTACTTTGTCTAATTCTTTTAGATATATCTTAGTCTTATTTAATTAATCTTTCTTTTAAAGAGGATATAAAATTAAGTAAATCTATAATATTATTAGCTTACTTTTAGGGCTTACCTCTCTTTTTAAGAATATTTAGTTATGCCCTCTTTATATATATTCTCTGTAAAGTATTTATAAGAAGAGGCAGAGAGTACTATATTAGGAGGTTAGCTCTTTTACGTCTTTTGTTAACAAAGTATACTAAGATGATATAAGTGTTTTACTATATAAGACTTTATATATAGATTTGTTTTATAATTAGTATATATCTTATTAGAATGCTAGTCTAAGTCCTTTTAACGTTAGACTTTTATTACTTCTTTTTAGGAACATAAGTATAGATAATGCTACTAAATATTTATAAATAACTAAGATAAGATATCTGGCTAGTCTAAGCCTGCTTAAGAGTTATCTTAATTCCTCTTATTAGCAATTAATTTTAGATATAATTAGTAGTATTTATAACCTTAGCTTAAAAGTAGTTTAATAGATTACTATTAATTAGTATTAAGTCTTTTATTATATAAATAGTTTTTTATACTTGCTCTGTATTACTATTATACTTAAGGGTATAAGGCATAAAGAAGCTAATAAATATACCTTCTATTTTGTAATAGTTCTTAAGGGTAATACTTATAAATTCTCTTTCTTTATTAACTTAGAGTATTATTAAAGGATACTCTGATTTAGCTACTACTCTAAGCGTATAAGACTCTATTAAATGCTTTAAAGAAATCTAGTAATAAAAGACTAGTTATCCTTTTTCTTCTTCTTCCCTAGATTATATATATTTTCTTTATAATTTATTAAAGTGTTATCTTTATAGCTTGGCTTATATATACGCTATATTAAGTATTAGGAAGCAGATTATATGCTTTAACTATATATTTAATTTAGTTTAAAATAACTACTTTTAGAATCTTTCTTATAGTATTAAGAAGAGCTATTAGTCTATATATTCTCAGGTTTATATAATTACTTTTTCCTAGTTTCTTAAGTATTACTATATATATTATTTTGTAATAATCTAGTTAAACTCCTTAGTCTAAGTATACTTATAATTTTATTATATTATTCTATATTAACTAAGGTAGCTTTTCCTTATAAAATAATATAACGCAGAGTTCGTATCTCTCTACTAAGTCTCTACTATACTTTCCTGTATCTACTATTCAAGACGAGATGCTTTAGGGTTCAAGTAGACAAAGCCTTTGCTTACACTTTAATTATAGTTTACTCCTTAAGCATATAGTACTAGCATCCAGCTAGAATAATATCGCTTTAACTTATATATAAAATATATACTCCTTACAGGCTCTTAGTATAAGTAAGATAGTTAGCCTAGACTCTTTATATATTAATACATATATATTGTCCTCTTAGGCTATATAGATAGTCTCCTTAGTAACTACTATTATATACTACGCCTTATATTAAGCCTAAAAGGCTCTTTGCTTTATATTATCTGTAAAAGTCTTTTTTATATAAACTAATTATATCTTATAAGTGACTCGCTTAATATATATCTATTAGTTATATACTAACTTCTTACTTATTTACTAAGCTTATATCCTTATTATCTTAATAAATACTCTTATATAATATACTTATAATCATGTTTTAATAAGTTTATATAAGCTTATTTTAAATAAACTAATATTCTTAATTACTTATATTTCTATATAGTTATTTATATAAGATGATTTACTTATAATTCCTAAGAGTAACTTATAACCTAACCTTAATAAGGTCTTTAGGCCTTAATAAGTTTATTTATACTAAAGACTATAAGCCTTAATAAGGATTAATAAATACTTATTTATTTGTCTATATTAAAGGATTTCTCTCTCTTTGCTAGTAAGTCACTATATCTATATATATAATATATAATCTCAAGAAGGGACAAGCACAAGGGTGTCCTGTCTCTTAAATAGAACGATATCACATCCACTAATAGTAGAGTCAGTTTCGGGTCTGAGTACGAGTCAGATACTTAAGAGTCAGATGGTTTTCGTAAGCCAATTCCCCTGGTTCGATGCGCGCAGGCGACTCGTGTACGCAGCGCACGCGTTCACCCACACCGCCATCTAGATTTTGTTTGGTTTTATTGCCGCAGTGACTACTTATACCGGATACCACAAGAAGGTAGAAATCCATATCCTAGCTATCTGAATAACTGACAGCTGCTTAGTACAAGCTCACTAAGGGCAATAAATATAGATAAACATAAAGCTAAACAGATAATAACTGATTATGTAGGATTCAAAAGAGTGATTTTTATAAAATTTAGAATAGAAACAGAAACATATTTTTTTGTAGCTAATAGCCCCTCGTTTAACTCTGGTTTAATATATTCCTAGTTAAAAATATAATCAAAATTAGCTAAAGCAAAGATTTTGAACCCTATAGGTATAGGCTTGCTAGAAATAGTAACTTTTTGTAAAGTTCAACCTTCAAATTTAATTATAACTTTATTAATAATAATATTTGTGCTTGAAACTTAATAAAAAGCAGATTTTTGACGAAGAATAGAAATAATAGAGTCTAATTTATCCCATTAATTAGCCTCTATAAAAGCGGGATTTCCTCCTCTATCTTTAAAATACAAAAATAACATAATTTGCTTAAAACAATGTTTAGAAATAGGAGAAAATATAAGAATTCTATTTAGACTCTATGAATAATGATGAATAGGCTGCTTATAAAGTGCTAGAAGCAATAAACAACCTAAAAAGTAATATAATTTAATAATTAAGAGAGATTTCCAAGGGTTTTGTATAGAATTATAACGAAATGTAAAGGAATTTGTCTCTTTAATAATAAGAGAATAACCTCCTAGCTAAAGAATAGCTGGAATAAGGCTAGGGGGTGCCAATATTGATTTTTAGGAAGATTCTGAGGTTTAGAGACGTGTTCAATAATCGGAATTAGTTGAAAATCAGGTAAAGGTTAAAGAATTTCGTTGATTTGGCGGCCTTTAAAGTGTTCTTTAGCTTCTTCTAGAGGTATTAGGAGCTCATCTAGCCAAGTATCGATAGTAGAGTCATCAGGGATAGAGGGGGCTAGTAGAAATTAGTATAAATAATTAAGGAAATAAAAAAAACAGCTAAAAATAGCTAAAAATAAGTAAAAAGAGCTATTTTTACTTACTTATATAATTATTTGGCTGTTTTTTAGCTATTTCTTTAGAATAGGCTTTGCTTTTGGCTCTCTATTTGCTGGATTTGGATATAGAGACTCTAAGAGATAGAGGGGCCCACGTTTTTAATAAATTTCTGGCCGAAATAGGATCTTAATAGTGATATTAGGATCAATTAGCTCTATTTTTAAGCCGGAGTTGACCGGAGAGGATCCTTTATAGCTATCAGAGCTATAGCTATCTAGGGAAGAAATTTCGTCTTGATCCGTTAAGGATTAAGCGTTTTGAAAGGCTTTTTGTACACGTTTTAGCCGCAAAATGCGTGAATTTAAGGGGTTTTCGATAGAATTCGGCTTATTTTCGACGCTTTTAACAGATAACTTGCTGATAGTACGCTTATGCAAAGCAATTAAGGTGGTAGCACTTAATTCTGGCGCTGATTAAGCTAAAATTTGTAAAGAAATTAACATTTTAAATGATTTTAAAGGGTTTTTAATGGTTTTTGAGGGTTTTTGAATAGAAGAAGCTGATTTAAGATAATAGAGCTAATTAAATAAATAGAGCTAAGGGCTAGTATTAATTTGCACTAATTTCAAGTAAATTTGGGGGAGAAATAAAAGAGTAAAGATGATATAAAGTAGTAGAATTAATTAGTATAGAATGCCAAGTTTTAATAGAAATAAGAAATAAAAGAGCTCTAAACTCTTAAATCTTGAATACCTTACTAACTACTTTAGTTATAACTTTAAAAAAAGCTTTTTCTAAAACTCTATTAATAGATTAATATAACATATTATTTGTAAACTTTTATCTCTAATAATAACAAAGTTATATTTTAAACTTGTTTAAACAGTATGCGAAGTTAGAGCAGCTATAGATACTATTAATAGGCACGACTTGTATACAGAGTGAGATCACAGTGCATCTATATAGTAAGTGCAGATTCTGCTAGTATATAAATTATGTAATATTTCCTGTGTTAACAGCATAGGAAATCCTGCCTCTTACCCGAATAGGCCTAGCCTAATCAGGTAGGAGATTTAGCTATATATATATAATCAAATACTAGAGTTATATAATATACTAATTAGTGTGTATTTTTAACAAAACTAATTTTAAAAATTAGTATTATTTTATCTTTTTTTATTTTTCTTTATAAATACTAGCTTTATTAGCTTGAAATTAGTCTATTTAAATAGAGCCTTTTAAGAGCTATTATAAGGGATTATAAATAAAGACAAAAGCTCTTAATTAGCTACCTATAGATAAAGAGACGAAACTTAAGAGTTCTATAATACAAGGGAGGAGTATAGATTATTTGTATCTGTCTCTATGCCTCTATCCTTCCTCTTAAGCTGTGCCCCTAAGCCCCTTTCCTTTCTCTTAAGCCTTGCCTCTAAGCCCCTAGTAACATTCCTAGTGATATGTCATATTGTTATATAATGCTATACTAAGATATTACGTATTAATCTAAGGCTGTGACCTAGGTCTTTATAGGTTCTACTTTATAATATTATCTTTCTCTTCTCTGTCGTTTATACTCGTCTAAAGCAATAGTATTCTCTAGAGCGGAAGCTGGCCCTTATAACAGTCTTAAGTAATCTTTCTATTTAACTTTGTATTACTTTTAATAGTGGTATATTCTTTCTTCTAGAATTGCTTTTATCTTGAATTCGTCTCTTTTATTAATAATTATTAATAGTAATTAATAGTCTTTTAAGCGCTATAAAGAAAAGATATTAGTAACTACTAGCTAGAGCAGATTAATATTAAATACGTTATATATACTAATAATATTAAGATAGTAGCTTTGTAATCTAACTATCTCTATTATAATATACTTTACTAGTCTATTATCTAACTTTTTAAACAGTTGATTTGTTAAGATATTTTTTAAAGATAATTATATCTTATTACTAACTTTATATATTAGTTAGGCTTTTCTATATTAATTTGCCTATAGTTCCTATTCTCATAATACATTAACTATAACTAACTAAGCTTACTTTATTATCTACTTTAATTTAATCATAATATTATTAGCTTTTTAAATTAGAATTATTTTTTTACTTATACATTTTAATTTAAATAGCTTTAGTAGTTTTAGATAATATTTATACCTTAGAAAAAATAAGCTAGTTCTTATAAAAGTAAAGTTTTGTTTACTAAATACTAATTTTATAATAAATAAATTCTCTATCTAATTATCTTAATTATA
>NW_006916582.1:7680-9035 GCF_000464535.1 Endocarpon pusillum Z07020
TTAATTCTAATAAAATAAGACGTTTTTTTTTTTAATTAAGTTAATAATATTATAAGATTTAAGAAGTTCTTAATAAATTAATAATAAAAGTTTACAAATCTTAAGAAGACTTATATATTCTTTATTATTTTTCAGGCTTTTTAATTTAGAATAACTTTAATCTTTTATAAATTTATTTGAATTTACTCTTTATTAATAATAAATTTAAGATACTTAGTTAATTTTATTTTGATTTCGTATTTATTAATATCGAAATATAGATTAGTATTACTTAATTAATTTAGTATCTTATATATATACTTTTAATACTATTTTTATAGTATATAAAGGGAGGGTCTTTAACTTGGGATAAGTGAATTTTTAGTCAGAAAAGAAGACAAACCTGTTTCTTAGTCAAGATACGAACTACTATAGTTATTTACACTTAGCTATACTTACTTATAATAGTTATAAACACAGTATAAGTAGAAGCGAAGATATAGACTCTAATAAGGCTAGGGGGCACAGGCTCTACTTCCCTAACTAATAAGAACCCTTAATACTAAAGTATCTGCTTTCAGCTATTATTAATAAGATATATAACTAGTTATAAGTAAAAGTAAAGAGATAATAAGAGAAGGGATTAGCATAAAAGAGATGGAAACTTTAACCTTAAAAAAATAAAGCGCAAAACTCTAAGCAGCTTATAATATGTTACTAAACACACTAAAAATAATGTTATTAAGAATTCTTATAAATACTAAGGATATTATAAAATAAGCTTTTATAAAGCTATAACTAGTTATAACTAGCTAGAGCTAAGTTACTATATTCTGTTTACCCTTATTACCTCTTACTATATATATAATTAATTAGTTATAAATAATTAAAACTAAATATAAGAAACTAAAGATATCTATAAAGAATTAATAAGAAAAGGAAAATATTAGAAAGAAAAGTATACAAGATATAATAATAGTTATTAGGTCTAAACAATTAAAAAAGGCTATAAAAGAGGTTATTATAATAAGACGCCTCTCTAGTAAAGATCTTTTAGTATCTACCCTTACTAAATCTTTAAGGATTACCCTTAAGAAGAACAAAGACTAGTTATAAGTAATTGTATCTTCTACTAAAGTTCTTAACACTACTTTCTCTGTTTTCATATATAGGGTAAGAGTCTAAGAAGTAAATATAAACGACTAGTTATAAATAATTATAGAGATCTACAAAAATAACTAATAACTATACTTAGACCTTAAAATCTCATAAATTATATAACTTAAAAAGGTACTTTTGAATGTAAAGCAATATAGTTTACTAATTTTAAAAACTACTAGTTTTGAAACTATAAATTATATTATTATATATAGTCT
>NW_006916583.1:0-1613 GCF_000464535.1 Endocarpon pusillum Z07020
TAAAGGTCTAAGAAGAGGATTAGATTATAGATCTTTGAAATAAGGTTTGAATAAGGTTTAAGATAATCTAAAGCAAGTAATTATTTTCTGTAAATATATATTAATTTAGGAGATGATTATAAACCTAATATATATTAATATAAATAATTAATATATTACCTTAAATAAACTAGTAGCTAGTACTAGTATATTAGTAAAATCTTTAGTTCCTAATATCTATTAATCTGCTAGTAAATTAATAACAAAGAAGAAGAGGCTAGTAGCTAAGCTATAACTTCTAAGAGATATATCTATAATAAGGTGCTATTATTATAAGAAATTAGGATACTATATAAAGGATTATTCTTAGGTATAAGAGTAATAAAAAAAAGAGTTACTTATTACTAAAATATTATAAGTAAGCCTGATAATATAATTAATAAAAAAGCTATAAAGATCTTTATTATAGTAATAGAGAGTAATTTTAAGGCTTTTACCTTTATATTAATTAAAACTAATATTAAGATATTAAGACTCTAAATTAATTCTTACTTAAAATAAGGTTTATATATTTAAAAGATAATATAAAAGATAACTTAATAAACGCTCGCCTTTATAATACTATTAATCTCTATATAAGAAGCTCCTCTTCTTTATACAAGGCGTATTTATAATATAGTAGTTAAGTCGAGATATAAATAATATACTTAAATCAGTCTAATATAAGAACCTAGTTGCTATATATATATGCTGCTTTATACTTATATTTGTTTCTAACTTTGTGCTTAAAGTCAAAGAACCCTATTTCGATAGTATTTATCAAGACTATATTCCTGCTTTATAGAAAAACCTTTTCTTTTAACGCTCTTATTAACGCTATATATATAACTCGCTAACACATTATATGTGATATACACCTTGATCTTAGTAAGGGCTTAACATACCTCTAAGATTAGATATTAACTCTAGTTCATAATGACTTATTAATAAGTGTTTATGACACCTGCACTTCTAATCTCTTATCTCTGTTATATCCTCATTAAGAACAGACCTGTAAACGCGCTCTCATCGTCTGTGATTCGCATTGTATTATTTTATAAAGGAGGCCAGAGAGGGAAACTATAGAGTAGAAACAGGATTCCGCATATTAAATTGAGTTAGCGTACAGTGCTGACACTGTGTCGCTGAGGTCGCCTATAATGCGTGCCCCAAACGCATAGCCGGCGGATGGCTGTGTCAATTCCAGAGAGGAGGTGTCTCGAATCAGGTTTTCTTTAAGGAATCAGGCAGTCACTAATACAGAGTGACTTAATTTCAAAGGATTATTATAACAGGCGTATAATGAGAGAAGTGGCTGTTGTTCGATAGTATTATTGTTGACTGCCTACGGTGAAAATTTTCAGCGGTGTGAAAAATTTTCACTCATCATCCCTACCACTTTCGCCGCAGCTGCGACTCAACAGCGTATCTCACATGTTGCCTATAGACAGATCTTTGCTTCTCTTATCTCTGCCCTTAACAGAGATAAGATACTAGTCACCGGCACTATATAGAGGTGTTTATCTGTCGCTAGTATTTATAATACTATTAATCTTTATATAAAAAGCTCTTTTTCTTTATATATTATATATTTA